>NC_077229.1:58876025-58973798 GCF_027887165.1 Monodelphis domestica
AGCTGATGATGCAAAGGAAAAAAGAGTCCCTACTCTCAGAGAGTTTACACTTTAATAGGGGAGACAACATCAATCAACCAACGAAAGGTGCTTTTATGTGCCAGGCACTATATAAAGTTAGGAGACACAAAGAATTGAAGTAGTCGTTGAGCTGCCATTTTAAAGGGGACGATGGCACATACATAAATATTACCTTATATGACATACAGAGTAGGCAGAAGGTAACTTCAGAGGGGGGTGGCACTCAAGGCTTGTGGTAGGAAGAAGGTGACATTAAGGAAATCAGGGGTTTTAAGAGGCAGAGAGGAAAAGGAATGGGTCTCAGGCAGGGAAGAAGCCATGTGACAAATCCCCACCCTGGAAGGGACCTCAGGGAATAAGCCAGGTTGTTCAGCTTGGATCATTTTTGCGTTGTCCTTCCAGGAGTATGGGGGCTGGATTTTTATAGCACTTAATAGCTCAAGGTGAGAGGCAGTTTGGACTAGTGGTTGTCTGCAGAGTCCTCAGAGTCAAGAAGATCTAGGTATAAGCCCTGCCTCTGAATGTGTGACCCTAACTTCTCAGAGTTATAGGGAGATTTTCTAAGCCTATAAGTTACAGAACAGTTGAATATGCACATTGGTAGATGAAATTCCCTTATTGGATGCTTCCTATATTAAAGGAATCACAAATAGAAAAAAAACCCTATAGACAAAAGAATTTAAAATAATTTTGGAGGAATCCAGGAATTCTAACAAAGGTGAGGATAAAGAGTATGAAAAGTATGAGATGAGCCTTTATAAAGATATGGGTGTGAGAGAGGAACAGTATATATGAGAAATAGTATAGTAATCTTGATTTTGAGTTGGCAAAGATTTGTGTTCAAATCCTACTTTTGAAACATACTAGGTATAGCGGATTCACTGTATCTGTCTGAACCTTAGTTTTAGAATCTGTAAAATGGGAATAATAAAACTTACATCACCTACTCACTGGGTAGTAAGAGGAAAATTTTTTGTAAGCCTTAAAGTGCCATTGAAATGAGAATTTCCATGTTCACAACTCTTCTCTGTGTCTCCATTGTGTATTAACCCATCCACCATCATTGAGAACAGCTTAGATTCTGTCCAAGGATGGAACTGGTGAGGAATGTATAATATACTTCATACTCCTGATGTGCTGGGAAGTAAATAAACTATAGTCCATTAGAAAGAACTATTGATTTTTGTTTCGTGAATCATTTAAGCTTAATAGGTTCATAATTTCAATCCATTACCAAAATGAATTCAGAGACTGTCCTGGCACCACTGAGCTGTGTTGATGAGACCAAGATGCTCCCCATTAAATGCATGTTGCCTTTGGTATCACTGGAGTTTCTACCATGAATAGGGCGAAAGCTCTATGGATATATTGCCCTTACTGAATGAGTTCTATAGTGTTCTGTCAGTGGCAGCTGTAAGCATGAGCTATCCCAAGACCCAAGTTCAAAATATGGAGGTGAGTGGGACCTGGTGCACTGACCTCACCCCTCTACCAGATACCCTGGAGTAAGAGGAAGAGGATGAGAAGGAGCAACATCAAAGCTGATTCAGATTCCACTGGCTTCTTCCAGAAGTCGGTCAGTAAACATTTATTGAGCACAAACCAAGGGCCAGGCATGGTACTAACTGCTATGAATACAAAGAAAGGTAAAATAAATTCCCTGATTCCAGTAAGGAAGACAACATACCAACCATTATGTACAAGAAAACTATAGACAGGTTATTTTGGGAATAACCAACAAAGGGGAACCAAGGGGTAGGAGTGTACTGCTTCTTCCCCACCCCAATCCCTACCCTGTAGGATGAGGAATCAAGAGTGACTAAGACCTACACCCTTGACCCATGACCAACAATACTACCACTTGGATTTATTCACAGGGGAGAGGGGTGTGGTGGAGTCAAGATGGCAACCTACAAGCAGCAGAAGTTCAGACCCCTGAATATCCTTCTTTACCAATCACAAACTGAATGCTCCTAGGGGACTTAAAATCAAACCTAATAACAGGACAGAGCCAATGAACCCTCCTGCTGGACTCAACCCAAAAGGTATGCCCCCAAAAGCTGGAATTTCAAGAACACTCGGGTTTAAGGGGAAGGCAGAAGGAAGGTCCCAGGACTCCTATCCCTCAACTAGAGTGCTAAGCCTCCAGAGGCAGTGGGAACCTCTGGGCGGGCAAAGGTGCTGGTCTGGAAGGTGTACCTGGTGGGAAGGGCTGTGCCAGGCTTAGAGCATTGAACAAAGGTGGCAGGGAAGGAGCTGGAGAGGGAGCATAGACCTGGCAGCCTGGTCAGAGCTGTGGAGTCCCCTGCATATTGCTCCAGGCCTCCAGGAGGTTTTGGCCTCAGAGCACACCCAGTCCAACCCAGATTAACTTAATACAATCAAAAGTCTTCAGAGCTCAGGGAAGCCTAGGCTCCAACACCCCTCCCTCACTGACTGCACCAAGAGATCTTCTGTCAAAGCTCCAAGAGGGAAGACTGACAGAAACCCCCAAAACCAAAAAATGAGAGGAGCAAGAGCATAGACAAATATGGGGAGAAAGGAAGGGGTAAATATGAACAAACAACAGAAAAAAAGAAATTACAATAGACAGCTTCTGTACAAGCAACAAGCAAAGAGCAAATGGAACACAGGAGGAGGGATCAGCAAATGATAAATCAGAAGTCCCAGCAAATTGGATATAGGCTTTGGAAGAACACAAAATGCAATTCAAAACACAATTAAGAGAGGCTGAAGACAATTGGGAAAAGAACTTAAAAACTAAGATAAGTCATCTGGAAACAGAGGCACTTGAACTAAAACAAGAAAATAGTGTCTTGAAAGCCAAAATCAACCAGCTGGAAAATGAGGCAAAGGAGATGAAAGATGAGGCAAAGAAGATGAAAGATGAGGTAAAGAGGATGAAAGATGACCTCCAAAGAAAATCAGACCAGAAGAAGGATGACCAAAAAGCCAGGGATGAAATCCAGTCTTTAAGAAGAGAATATAACAACTAGAATTAAGTGACCTCACAAGGCAGCAGGACACTATAAAACAAAACCAAAAAAAAATGAAAAAATTGAGGAAAATATGAAGCATCTCATTCACAAAACAGAGGGTTTAGAAAATCATACGAGGAGAGACAATTTAAGAATCATTGGTCTACCAGAAGACCATGACAAAAGAAAAAGCCTGGACATAATACTACAGGAAATTATTCAAGAAAACTGCCCCGATATTCTAGAACAAGAGGGAAATGTGGAGATTGAAAGAATCCACAGATCACCTCCTGTACTTAATCCCCAACTGACAGCACCCAGGAATGTTATAGCCAAATTCAAGAACCATCAGACCAAAGAAAGATATTACAAACTGCCAAGAAGTCATTCAGATACCATGGAACCACAGTGAGGATAACTCAGGATCTGGCTGCATCCACACTGAAGGACCAAAAGGCATGGAATATGATATTCTGGAAAGCAAGGCAACTAGGTCTACAACCAAGAATCAATTACCCAGAAAAACTAACTATATTCTTACAGGGGGGAAGTATGATCATTCAACATAATAGAAGAATTCCAATAATTTGTAAAGACCAGACCTGAACAGAAAATTCAATGTCCAAGCACAGAACTCAAGAGAACCATCAAAAGGTAATTAAAAAAGAGGGAAAAAAGAAAAACAAAACAAAACAAAGAAATCCTGCTCCCTTTTAAAGAGACTCAGTAAGTTAAAATGTTATGTATCCCTATAAGAAAAGAGGTCATTGGTAACTCTTAAAAATTGTTATTATCACCTGGGAAGCTAGAAGAATTACACTTAGAGGGAATAGTGACAAACTGTATAGGATGAAAGGACAAGACATAAATAGGTATATAGATATATGCATGCATAAATACATATACAAGTGTGTATATATATGTATATATACATATATATGTGTGTATATATATATATATACACCACTAGAGCAAAAAAAGAGGTTAATACTAAAAGAAATGGGAAATGAAACAAATGGGGGTAAATTTATATGTCACAAAGAAGCTCATGGTGGGAGGGGGGAGAACATAATACACTGGAAGGGTAAAGAGGTTGGAGATAGGAAATACTCAACTCTTACATGCATTGAAATTGACCCAAAGAGGGAAGAACAATCCAATCCATTGGGGCAGAGAGTAGATTTGCACCCTATAGGGGAGTAGAAGGGTAACAAACAGACTGGTTTGGAGGGAAGTAGTACAAGGGAGGGAGAGGGGTAGTTTTAGAAAGACTACAGGGAAAATAAGGGGGGGTGAGAAGAAGGAGGGAGGGGGGTAGAAAGGAAAGTAAAATAAGAGTGGTTAACTAGGGGGACTGATTAAAAACAAACATTGGTATAGAAGGAAATAGCGAAAGAAGTAAAGGCAGGACCAGAAGTAGAAATCAAAATGCTGGGAAACACACAGCTAGTAATCATAATTCTTAATGTGAATGGAATGAACTCACCAATAAAATGCAAGTGAATAGCAGAGTGGATTAGAATCCAAAACCCTACCATATGGTGTCTGCAAGAAGGTTTATCATTAAATAGAAGTTATCGTTAAATCAGAAGTCCCAGCAAATTGGATACAGGCTTTGGAAGAACGCAAAATGCAATTCAAAACACAATTAAGAGAGGCTGAAGACAATTGGGAAAAGAACTTAAAAACTAAGACTGTCTGCCCTTTGATCCAGCCATAGCACTGCTGGGTTTGTACCCCAAAGAGATAATAAGGAAAAAGACTTGTACAAGAACATTCATAGCTGCACTCTTTGTGGTGGCCAAAAATTGGAAAATGAGGGGATGCCCATCAATTGGGGAATGGCTGAACAAATTGTGGTATCTGTTGGTGATGGAATACTATTGTGCTCAAAGGAATAATAAAGTGGAGGAATTCCATGGAGAGTGGAACAACCTCCAGGAATTGATGCAGAGCAAAAGGAGCAGAACCAGGAGAACATTGTACACAGAGACTGATACACTGTGGTACAATCGAATGTAATGGACTTCTCCATTAGTGGCAATGCAGTGATCCTGAACAACTTGGAGGGATCAATGAGAAAAACCACCATCCACATCCAGAAGAAACACTGAGAGTAAAAACACCGAAGGAAAAGAACTGCTTGAATACATGGGTCGAAGGAATTTGGTTGGGGATGTAGACTCTAAATGAACATCTTAGTGCAAACATCAACAACATGGAAATAGGTTCTGATCAAGGACACAAGTAATACCCAATGAAGTCGATGTGTTGGCTTCGGGAAGGGTGGGTGAAGGGGAGGGAGGGAAATAATGTGATTATTGTAACCAAGGAATAATGTTCTAAATTGACTAAATAAACTAATTCAAATGGAAAAAAATACCACCACTTGGAGATTATGAATTTTATTTTTCATCTACCTCTTTGGCTAATAATTTATCACCATCCATTTCTCTCCCTGTGTTTGTATTAATCAATTGCTGACTATAAAGGAAAAATATTTTCATATCCTCCCCACTCCAATCTCCTTTTCTCTTGTCTCTACCTCACCACTGTCCTACCCCAAATTTGGCAGCGTTCTCTTGTGCCTTCTGGAATTTTAATTCTACTCTATGAACATGTATCCTTTTTCCTGGATCTTTCATCTACCAGTCTTCTTTGAGATTTGACTTCCCTTAATAATACTACATTCTTGGCCCTTCTCTCCCCTACTAGCTTCACTCACATTCTCTATCATACTGATCCTAGAGAGGGAGTCTCGATGTTCCTTGCTTCCTACTGCTACTTCCAGACTTCTCCTTTGCCACATCACTGAACATCTTCTCTTCCTTTGAAATCCACAGTATCCTAAAGTTTCTACCCAATCTAGACTTTTATATACCATACTCAGGCTATTACATACCAGGCCCAGAGTTATTCTCTTTCCTTTACCAAGGGTTCAATAATTGGCTTATAGGCTTCCTTTACTCCTCAGTTTCTGCCCTAATCCCAGGGCACTTCATTATGTATATTGATGCTCCCCTCAACTCCACAACCCCCCAATTCTACAGTCTTCTAAAATGCCATTGACTCTTTTGTTCCATTCTGTCTCAACCACACATCACACATTCACATACTTGCTCTCACTGTTATCCACAAGGATTCTTTCCTAAAAATTCTGAAATTCTTGTATCTGATCATAACCTCCTATCATTCCATCTTGCCCTATACCTTATCCTTCCTAAACTCATTTTTACCTTCTTTGAGACCTTTGGTCCCTCCATTATTTTCTTTCAACATTACTTATGCTATGACTTTACTTCCTTTTTTCTCCAATCCTTATCCTATATCTTACCACAAGACCTGCTCTCTTTTTCCCAGTGGTGAGTGCCTCCTCTACCCTCCATTTTGCACAAGAACTTAGGCTAGTTTGCCTTCATTTCCCTTATGTCCCTGCACCTGACTTTCTGAACTTCAGAATCACATTTTTGTACCAGGTACCTTTATCCCCTCTCCCTCAACTTTCTTTCAGCTCCCTTTTGAGTGTTATGTTTCCCTATTAGAATGTAAACTCTTATCTTCTTTCTTTGTTTCTTCTCCCCCCTCTTTTTCTCCTTTCCTTCCCTCCCTCCTTCTCTCCCTCATTCCTTCTTCCTTTCCTTTCCTTTCCTTTCCTTTCCTTTCCTTTCCTTTCCTTTCCTTTCCTTTCCTTTCCTTTCCTTTCCTTTCCTTTCCTTTCCTTTCCTTTCCTTTCCTTTCCTTTCCTTTCCTTTCCTTTCCTTTCCTTTCCTTTCCTTTCCTTTCCTTCCTTCCAAGTTAGGCCTTTACTCTTTAAGTCCATGTCTCCTTGTTCTATCAACCCTTATTCCCTGCCAGACTTCAGCCTTGGATCACTGCCCCCCCCCCATCAGTTGCTCCATTCCTACTTCTGTGCTGCTAAATGGAGCTAGAGAAAGTCACAAACTGTGATGAGTGGGTACATTATGAATTCATTTTTTTCAAATTTCAGCTGGACCCTTACTGCTACAAGGCAATTCCTTTATTCTTCCCTAATTGATTCCCTTCATCAGTTTCCACAAAACCTTTTCAGATCTTCTCCACTCATGCCTCACACTTCTCCCTTTCTTCCCCTTTCTTTTTCTACCAATTTTATCTATTTCTTTCCTGAAAAATCCAGACTGTTTGACAAGAGCTCCCTCTTCTTTTGTTCTCTTCATCTTAAACCCCCTTGACATCATTCTCTCTTCTTTTCCCTGGTCTCTGAACAGTTAGATGGGTCTTCTTGACAAAATAGTCCCCTCTACATGTAACTTTAATGCGATCTACTTCCATATCCTCCAGAAATCTCAATACATCCCCCTTTAATCTTCAACTCCCCAACCACCAGGGTCCTTCTTCAAATGTGCCCAAGTCTCTTCTATTCTTAAAAAACTTTACTAAACCCTAAAACTATCCTTCCCAGATCCTAAAACTATCCTTTTAGATCTTCCTTCCTTCCTTCCTTTTAATAATCAAAATGGTTGGGAAGGGGGAAGCTTTCTCCACTTATTGTCTCCAACTGCTCATTCTAGTTCTGTTGTGTGCTGGATTGGAAGGACAGCGAGACTGAGTACAGAAATACCTGTGCCAAGCACGCAAACACCAAGTATCCAGGTGCATGCTCACGATGGCTTGTGGACCCATTGTTCTCCCTAGGTTTTTGATACACTGGAGGGCGCAGCTTCCAAAGTATATTTTCACTGACTCCAAAGGGTTCAGTGTTTGCATTTATAGGGTCATTTATCAGGGTTGGCACCTGTCACAAGTGAATCGTGGTATGAATGACTAACCTCTCACTGCAGGCAACTAATACTCTCTCCCATTTAAATTCAGGCACTCATTACCTCCTGCCTAAAGTATTTCAACAGCTCCCCGAATGCCTCAAATCTCTTCCCCTATGTCAGCCTGTCTTCCTCAAAGCTGCCAATGTGATTTTCTTTAAGCTCCAGTGGGACCATGTCACTCCTTTCCTCAGTCAGCTCTGGTGGCTTCCTAGTGCGTCTAGAACCAAGCATAATCTCCTTTGTTTAGCTTTTAGAGCACTTCAACTCTTGGGTTCAAGTTCCCTTTGAAGCCTCACTTTACATTACTTTTCTTCCCACCAGACCAAACTAAACTGACTTCCTCTTTGTTCCTCCCATGTAAATTAGTGATTTCAAGGTTCTTTAAAACAAAACACATGCCAGGGAATATAACTTCAGCTCCTCCCTCTGTTACACTAGCTGTGTGACCATGGACAAGTCACTTAGACCTCAGTTTCCACATCTATAAAATGGGAGTGATAATCCATTCATTTTGTAGAGGGTTTCCCCCAATTGAATGCCAGCTTCTGGAAGGCAGTTGAGCACATGCACAATTCAGAGAGTACCTTGCCCATCTGTGAGTGCCTATCCCTTGGAAAGCTGCCTAAAGGGGCAATGATGGCTCCTTCCCACTGCCTGTTCCCAGGCAGGCAGTACTTCTGATTCCAGGCTACTCATTTGCTTGATTCAGTGACAGAATTTTCTCTGTGGTCCTTGCTGCCCCTTCCCATCAGCTGCCTGGGAGAGTTTTCTAGATTGACTGATCTAGGCTCTAAGTAGCCTCAAAGAAAAGGTTCCAGACAGTTCTGAGTCTCTTGAAAAAGGCAGATACCTGGACTCAGACTCTCTCCTGTCTTGGAAGGGACAAAGACTCTCTTAGTCACTTTCTGATTCTGTTCTTGTGGGTTGGCGCAGATGGCAGACATTGGCTACATGGCAAGAGGCATTTAGGTGGTCCAGTTGGCTGTAGAACACTAGTCAAGGAGTCAGGAAAGTCTGAGTCAAAATCTTATCTCAGCCCATTACTAGCTGTGTGACTCTGGACAAGTCACATACCCTTTTGGCCCCAGTTTCCTCATCTGTAAAATGGTCAGAATAATAGCTTCTATCTCCCAGGAGTGTTATAAAGATCAAATGAGATGATAATAATAATAATAATAATAATAATAATGTGCTTTGTGGATCACAAAGTATTACTTAAATGTGAGCTAATATCGTTTGAATATTTTGACTTGAGAGACTATTATTTACCCTTGATCTGCTGTGACCCTTCCTACCTGAAATCCCACCATACTATATTTCTCTGGCTTAGATAATGAAGACTGGGTAACAGATAATAAAGGATAAATTTAAGTAAAAATTGGGTAAAAGATAATAAAGATTCCTACAGTCTGTAGGTTTAAATCTTGCCTTTTGAAACTTATTACCTATGTGACTTAGACAAGGCAATGAAACTCCCTTGGCCTCAGTTTCCTCATCCACAAATTGGGAGTTCATGAGAGCTAGAGGAAACCTTAGAAAGCCAATCTAGTCCAATTCCTTAATTTTACAGAGAATAAAAATGAGACACAGAAATGCTTTCTTCAGGATCACATAGCTAGTAAGTATCTGAGGTGGGTTTTGAACACAGAGCTTTTGGCTTTCAAGGGCTATGCTTCACCCACTATTCCACACGACCTTCTAAGTTCAATATGATTCTATTATCTATAGTAAAAACATTCTACATTGCTTTTGAAAGGCCATTGGGCTCTACTTGTTATTAGGGAAAGGGAATCTCCTCTATAAGCCTCTTCCCTTTAGTACAGGCATGAATAATGATGACAAATATTTCTTTTTAAGGTTTGTGAAACATTTTGTGTCCATTAACTGATTTGAGTCTCAAACCTGTGACGTAAGCAATAATGATAATTCTGATGATGATGACACTTTAAAATTTATAATGTGCTTGTAAAAGTTATCTCGTTTGATACTCACATCACCCTAGTGTGGTAGGTGCTATTTTTATCTCTATTTTACAGATGAGGAAACTGAGATAGAAGTGATGTGATACGGTCAGATAACTAGCAAATATCTAAAGAAATATTCAAAGTCCAGTCTTCTTGATTCCAACTCCTTTGCTCTGTCCACTTTGTTATATCTAACTGCTTATAGTGCAGGTATTATTCCCAGCATTCTTGTATCATATATACTACAGATATGAAAATGGAACTCACAGGAATTCACAAGACCATAGATTTAGAGATGTAAGGGATTTTAGAGGACATTCAATAAAATAACTACTTCATTTCTTTCTCTTTTAAAATTTATTATTATTTTTTCCAGTTAATGTGCATTTCTTTCTCTCCTCCTAATCTTTTTATTTTACAGACAATGATTCTGATGTCTAAAGAATTTTAAGTTATTTAATCAGGGTCACATAGGAAACAAGTAGCAAAGTCAGGATTTGAACTCATGTGCCATGAAGCCTTAGAAAGGTCAGGGGAATGCTGGAGCCAACTTGAACATGTTTGAAAGAACTGATTGTTAAATTTTTCAGTGTGATTCTTTACACCTTGGAAATCTACAAATGTTATATAAATCAGGGCTTGATTTGCTATTTTGGTGATTAGACTTAGGAAAGTGATGCAGAAAAAATGTTAATAAATGCAAATTATACCTAAAAAATATGTCATGGGCAGTCCCAGATTTCAAACAATATTATAAAGTGGTAATCATCAAAACAATCTGATATTGGCTCTGGGATTGAATGAAGACTTACGATAATAAGAAATAGATCAATGGAATATATTATGTACACAGTATACAGTAGTAAATGATAATAATAATCGAGTATTTGACAAGCCCAAAGACCCAAGATTCTAGGAAGACTTACATTAACTAATGCAAAGTGAAGTGAGCAGAACCAGGAGATCATTATACACAGTAATAGCAGTATTGTAAGGATGTTCAGCTGTGAAAGATTTAGCTACTCTGATCAATTCAATGATCCAAGACAATTCCAATAGACCCATGATGGAAAAATGCTATCCACCTCCAGAGAGAGAACTGATGAACTCTGATGCATATTGAGGCATATTATTTCCACTTCCTTTGTTTTTCTTGTTTTATTTTCTTGACCATGTTTTCTTTAGAAACATAGCTAATACAGAAATATATTTTACATGACTTCACATGTATAATTGATACCAAATACTTGCCTTCTCAAGGAGGAGGGAAGGATAGGAGGGAGGGAAAGAATTTGGAACTCAAAACTTTAAAAAATGAATGTTAAAATTTTTACAAGTAATTGGGAAATATTTAATGAAATAACTCTAAAAAATATTTAAGTGTTCCATGGGTACATTTAAGCATTGTTATTTATTATTTTTATTATTAATAATATATAATATTGAAAGGCTAGTAAATGGTAGTCAGAATTCAAATTTGGATGTTCTAAATTATCAAGTAAATTGTAGTAGTTTTTTCCTTAAAAGGCATAAAGATTCTGGGGTAAATCCATGGGACTAAGTCCATAGTTAGAAATGTCTGGCTCTATCAGGGAAGAGATTTTAACCCTCTTGCCTTCACTCTCTACTAGCCCCTCCTTCCTCTAGCTTTCTTCTCAGTCTTCATGTTGATTTTCTGGTCTTTCTCTCAGACTGTTGATAGATAAGACCTGAAAGATGCTGGATTAAATCAAGATATCACTCCCATGATGGTAGGATGGTAATATCTCCCTATTAAAAATATGAGGAAACTGATAATGCTCTGAGAAGACCCTGGTCTTTAGTCCTAAAGGAACTCATTCAAAGGAAACACTTTAGCACAGGTGCTAGACTATACCATTTAAGCAGACATGTAGGAGTCTGAGAACCATAGAATCTTAGAACTTGGAAGGGTCACTTAGCTCATCCTCCTACCCAGATAAAGAAATTCCTTTTGAAGTATTCATGATATTCAGCCATATGATATCCATGTCCTGTGACAGGGAGCTCACTACCTTATAAAGTAGCTTGATCCCACATCTAATTGCAAGGAAATCCTTCATAGTGATTCAAAATCACCTATTTGACGTTCCCACCCACTGGATCTCATTCAGTTCCACCCCTCCAATTCCCTGGACTCATCGTCTAGTCTTCCAGCTCTTCAAAGGGGTATTGCATGGCATGGCATTCTGGACGTACCACATGTCCCATTGTTCCAAGAATGCATTCCTTTGGGAAGCCTGAATTGTGGAACCATACTAGATAGCTCGCATCACTTACCCTCATTCCTAACTCAATGTTTTCTCCACCGTACACCTCCATGCCTGGGTCAAGCAGGCCAATGTCCCCAAAATACTCTCGGTCCACCACAAATGAGCAGCCAATCATGGCTGGTGTCCTAGTGGGAAACAGAGGAAAACAATAGGTGAGTCACGTAACTAGTAAGTCTCTTGAGGAAGTGCAAAACTAGGATAGAACTATAAGAAACTTGAGAAAGATTATCCTCAAGAAGCCCAGTGTTGTTGACCAATGTAGATTATACAAGGGATCAGTGGAGACAATGCAACACATTTCTGTAGGCTGTAAAATATGAACATGGGACAGCTAGGCAGTTTGGTGGGTTGAAAGCCAAGCCTAGAGATGGGAGGTCTTGAGTTCAAATATAGCTGTATGACCCTGAGAAAATCACATAATCCCCACTGCCTTGCCCTTATAGCTCTTCTGCCTTTGAAACAATACTAATTCTAAGATTCTAAGGCATAAGGTAAAGGCTAAAAAGAATTGAACACAGATAAAATGCCCAACAAAATATAACTTGGTTACAAAAGTCATACACCATAAATGCATTCTCTTTCATGGAAAGGCAGATAGCATCCCCCTTATTAAAAATATGAGGAAACTGGGGGAATTAAGGAGATTAGGGGAGCAAGTGGTTAATTGTGGGAACTAAGTGAATCACACTGACTCCATCTTATAGCTCAATATTGGAGCTAGCTCAGTTCTCTTTTGATTCAATCAATTAAGGGTCTATTCCAACTTCTGTCTTGTGAGAAAATTTTATTTGATTGTGATGATTGGGGGGAAATACCTTATTGCATCATTACAACCTAGTTCAGTGCAGCTGGGAAATGGGAACACTTCTACTGGCTTTTCAGAGACCCTTAACTGTGGACTTAGGTTATGCTGACCAGAAACCTGATCAGATCTGAAGACCATGCAGGGAGTTTTATTACAATTGTACACCTCAGGGGGGCAGCTGGGTAGTTCAGTGGATTGAGAGCCAGTCCTAGAGATGGGAGGTCCTAGGTTCAAATCTGGCCTCAGCCACTTCTTAGCTGTGTGACCCTGGGCAAGTCACTTGACCCCCATTGCCTAGCCCTTACCACTCTTCTGCCTTGGAGCCAATACACAGTATTGACTCCAAGACAGAAGGTAAGGGTTAAAAAAAAAAAACAATTGTACACCTCAAGCAACCCGTATGTCTTATCTGAAAACTGGCCCCATAGAGATCCACCATGTTCCTTTGATTGTTCACAGACACTTGACGGGGACTGAGACATTTCTTTTTCAGGATTTAGGGAATTGTGCCTCTTCACTGTCCATTTCTCAACTTGGAAGGTCCCAATCTCTCCTCCAATTAGAAATTAATTGGATCAATCAGTTAATTAGGAAAATTACCTAATGGTGTATTAATTCCTTTTAATTTATTAATTGGCCTTATTTGATGAATTGTTTTTAATGTCTAAAATGTATAATGTCGGTCTTTTTCTGTATTTGGGTTCCTTTCTTAGGCTGAGGAAGGGGCCTAGTCCTGATTTGCGAGGCAATTGTCTTGCATTGCTTAATAAATTAATATACTTGGCAGAGTGAAGCTTTGTTTCTCTAGTAATTTCACTTTTTCCCTGTTGCAAGTACAGACCTCAATATATCTGATAGAAGGACTGAATGAATGAATTGGACCAGGGCTTGATGATTTTCACAATTCCACAATTACCCAGATTTAATATTGATTCGCAAAGAATGTATTT
Organism: Monodelphis domestica; assembly: GCF_027887165.1. Taxonomy (NCBI): domain Eukaryota; kingdom Metazoa; phylum Chordata; class Mammalia; order Didelphimorphia; family Didelphidae; genus Monodelphis; species Monodelphis domestica. The sequence continues at coordinate 58,889,837 of NC_077229.1, forward strand.
TCAAAATTTCAAAAGATGTCACTATTCCAAGTACTCATAACCTCCACACTATATGGGCTAAAAAGTTTTCAGAGTGTAAAGACCTCGCCAAGGAGATCCAAAGAAGAGGTATAAATCAACCCAGTAGATGGGATCATTGCAGAGTATGGAACTTAGGATCAGGAAGATGAGTTCAAATCTCACCTCAAATGCATACTAGCTGTGTGACTCTGGGCAATTCACTTAACCTTTCTTGACTCAGTTTCCTCATCTGTAAAATGGGGCTAATAGTAGCATCTACTTCCCAGGGTTGTTATAAAGATCAAATGATATAGTACTTGTAAAGTTCTTTGCAAGCCTTAAAATACTACTAAATGCTAGTTTTGTTATTATTAATGACTACTTCTCCTAATTATCTCTTTTGTCTTATCTGCTGCTGTCCTTGCACCAAGAACGCTTTCAGTGAGACTACAGATGACGAGTTTATATCCTAACATTTTGGCAGCTAGGTGGCTCAGTGAATAGAATGCTGAGCCTGGAGTCAGGAAGATTTGAGTTTAAATCCTGCCTTAGACACTTAATAGTTGTATGACCTTGGGAAAGTCACTTAACTTCTGTTTGACTCAGTTTCCTCAACTGTAAAAATGAGGATGATAATAATAATACCCATTGTGAAAATAAGAATGAGATAATACTTGTAAAGCACTTTTGTAAACCTTAAAGTGCTATATAAATACTAGTAGCTATTACTATTGGTATTTCTCTTGTTCTATCTGCTACTAGAATTGTTCCAAATATATTTCCAATGAGCCTATAGAGGATGATTTTGGATCATAGTAGCTGATTGGTAGTGTAGATAGAGAGTGCTTGACCTGGAGTCAGGAAGACTAAGTTTAAATCCAGCCTCAGACACTTACTAGATGCATGACACTAGGCAAGTCACCTAACCTCCCCTAGATTTAGTTTCTTTATCTGTAAAATGGGTATAATAATAGCAACAACCTCCCAGGGTTGTTGTGAGGAACAAATGAGATAATAATTAGAAGATGTGTTGTAAACCATAAAGTACTATCAAAATGCTACCTATCATGACTTCTAAAGCCATAAAAAAATTCATTTTACCCATCTGAGCAAATAGTCTGAAGAACACTAAATATAAAGAATTTAGAGCAGAATAGCAATTTGCCCCAGAATTGTTTGATATGCAGATGAGAAAAGCAAGATAATAAAAAGAAAATCAGATTTCTACACCAGAAGCTCATGCTCCTTCATAAAGCACTAGCAAGCTAACAAATCCTCATACAACAAATATATTCCTCAAAACGTCCCAGAGAATTCAATAAATAAATTGAACTGGAACTATATTATCAATGAAAAATGCAGTTGCCCACAACTGCAGGGACATAACATTGATCCCTAACAATCTAAGAAAAATGATTTTGGTTAATTCCATCACCCTCAAATACTTATCTCCAAGCTAAGTGAAATAGAGAGCTTTCAAAATGTAGAGACCGAGTTGCTGTTGTTCAGTTGTTTTCAGTTGTCTGACTGTGACTCTATTTGTGGTTTTCTTGGCAAAGATGCTGGAGTGGTTTTCTATTTCCTCCTCTAGCTCATTTAACAGATAAGGAAACTGAGGCAAATGAAGTGCAGTGACTTGCCCAGGGTCACACAGCTAGTAAGTGTCTGAGGCTAAATCTGAATCCAGGTCTTCCTGACTCCAGATTCAGTGTTCTATCCATTGTACCACCTATCCATCCTGCAGAACCTGAGTAGAAATCAAATCCAAGTGGCAAGAGGAAGAGATATTTATCATTTCCCCCATCATCCTGTCTGCTACTGGAAAGGCACTCAGGATGCTTTCAGGGAACCTAAAGAAGATAAGCTTGCATTCCAATATTTCTATCTAATCACAAAAGACAATGCATTACTTTATACCCTTGTGTAATTGTCCACAAGATATCAATTCTAAGAGTGAGTGCAGGAATGGCAACTTGCAAGAGGCTGGTTTCTATGTGAATGCCATTGAAGAAGAAGAATGAGATGAACAACATCAATACCAGGTAGCCTCTTACAGGATGCTTTGTGGTTTCCAAAGCACTTTACATTTTATTATCCCATATGAGCATCATGAAAAACCTGTGAAGGAGGGACTGTGAGGATAATGGTCACTGCTTTGCAGAGTAGAAAGTTGAGGATGGTAGAAGAGTTGAACTTTTATTATTTTTAAAAATTTCCTTTTCTGTCTTAGCATCATTTCTTTTTTTTATTTAATTTAATTGATTATTTTAGAGCATTTTTCTAGGAATACAAAAATCATGTTCTTTCCCTCCCCTCTTCCCAAACCCCTCCCATAGCCAACATGCAATTCCACTGGGTTTTACATGTGTCTTTGGTCAAGATCTATTTCCATATTATTGATATTTGCACCAGGATGATCATTTAGAGTCTACATCCCCAATCACATCCCCATCAACCCATGTGATCAAGCAGTTGTTTTCTTCTGTGTTTCTACTCCCACAGATTTTCCTCTGAATGTGGATAGTGGTCTTTCTTATAAGTCCCTCAGAATTGTCTTGGATCATTGCCTTGCTGCTTAGCATCATTTCTAAGATAGAAGAGTAGCAGGGTCTAGGCAAATGAAATTAAATGACTTGTCCAGGGTAACACAGCTACAGATTTGAAACTTGGGTCCTCTTGACTCCAGGACTGATGCATTGTTCACTGTGTTACCTAGCTGCTCCTATCAGTTGAACTTTAAAAGGAGTTCATTTCTCAATGAATCACTAAATTTCAGAGTGAGGACTTCAGCGATCAAATATTCTTGTTGTTGTCGACAGCTAGGTGGTACAATGGATAGAATATAGGGCCTAGAGTCAGGAAGACACATCTCCCTGATTTAAAGTCTGATCTCAAAGTAGCTGTATGACCCATGGAAGTTCACTTATCATTGTTTGCCTCAGTTTCCTCTTCTGTAAAAGGAGCTGGAGAAGGAAATGACAAGCAGTGCCAATATCTTTGGCCAAGAAACCCAAAATGGGATCATGAAGAGTTGGACAGGGCTGAAACAACTGAACAATAAAAACAACCGAATGTCTAATCCATCCTGAATAAAAATAATAATAGCTAATATTTTCAAAATACTACCCAGTTTGAAAATTGCTTTAAGTAATAAGTGTTAGAATTTTGAAAGCCCCTTAAGGCTTGCAGAGTGCTTTACCCTTATTATCTCATTTGATGCTTATGATTACCTTGGGAGAAGGTACCACTGTTATCCTTATTTCCCCACTGAGGAAACTGAGGCAGATAAAAGTTAAATAACTTACCTAGAGCCACACAACTAGGAAGTATCTGAGGCTGGTTCTGAACCCACTAATGACAAAGTCAACATTCTACCTACTGCATTATCTAGCTCACTTGCTCCATGTGAGGAAATTACTATTAGACTTCTCATTTAACAAATAAGGAAATTGAAGCCAGTAAAGGTTAAAAAGACTTGCTCAGGGTCACACAGAGTGTCTAAGATGGATTTGAATCCAGTTCTCCCTGATTTCAAGTTTAGCATTCTAGCCTATTAACCTTTACAAAATCATTAATAAGAGGTCTTCCAATATCTGTTTGAAGATTTCTAATGATGAAGACCTCAATACATCCTATAGTAGCCCAAGCATCTCTGGAGCAGCACTAATTAGAAAGTTTTCATCATTTCTGCCTGTACAATCTTCAAATAATCATTAAAAGCAACATTTTATAGTGAAAAAAGCCCTGCTTCTTTTAGAGTCACAGAATCTGGGTTCAAATCCTAGCTCTGATGCATATGATCTGAGAAATCTTAAGTGAGCCTTTAACCTCCTTGGGCCTCAGTTTCTATAACTGTAAAATGAAGAAATTGGACTTGAATGACCTCTGGGTACGTCCTGCCTTTAAAACCTATTACCCTATGATCTCTTCTGAATAATTCCATGAGAAAGCATCAGTCAAGGGGCAGCTGGTAGCACAATGAATAGAGTGCCAGGGCTGGAGTGGGGAGGATCTGGGTTCAGATTTGACCTCAGACACTTCCTAGCTGTGTGGCACTAGGCAAGTCACTTAACCCCAATTACCTAACCATTGCTTGCTCTTCTGTCTTAGAATTGATACTAAGACAGAAAGTAAAAGACTTTTTAAAATGAAAAGGAAAAAATATCAAATGTATTGCTAGACATAATGAATAGCACATCACTGAGTCAACTAGATTTTTAGTGGATCCTGGGGGCAGTATGTTGGCAGTCTAAAAATGATATGAACATGGAGTTCTTCAGTGGCCATGCCAAGGACTTCTAATTCAGCCAGTTGCTGATGGCCAGATCATGCCAGGAACATTAGGGCTCTAAGGGTGATGAGCTCACTGCAGACTTCCTCCCAAAGAACAAGTCTGATCTCTTTCCTTATTTTTCTCCTGTTCTTTCCTGCCTCAAACATGTGGTCATTAAGTGCACACCTTCATGCTGACCAGCTCTTCTAATATGTCTTGTGAATTCCCTCACCACCTCTCCACATTAAATCTCTCCACGTTGAAAATAATGGCAGAAAATTGGTCTTGACCATAATTTAGGGAAAGCCATTCTGTACCCGACAACTGGGAAGTCAGAAGTAAATGCCCATCAATTGTCTAAGAATAACAGGGGCATTAAAAAGCGATTACCCTTTTATTTGTGCAAGGATCCAATTTGTTCTGTCATTAGATTTTGGCCGCAAAACTCACACTAATGAAATTTTAATACTGTCTTTGATTTTTAATAGCAGGGTTTTACTGGTTAAGTTATATTTCATCAACATACAACAGGCGTTCTTCTTTTCTTTTTTTTAATAATCTCAGGGTGATCTCTGATGAATTGAAATGCCAAATCCCCTGCCAAGACTATTACAGCCGGTAATGATTTTTTTATTATTGCTCAGAGCTCCAAAATAAACTTAAAATAAATTCATAAAGCGATGGAGGCTGAATCAGCTGGCACAGCATTTATATGCATCAGAAATACCCGCTGTGATTAAAGGTCTGGTAACTGACAGCTCGGGATGGCAAGGGCTGATGCCTAACGCCAGTTAGAAGGGTTCAAGATAGATACATAAAGCGTTTAGTAAGTGCTTACTATATGTGAGACATTGTGCTTGGTTATAGGGACACAAAAACAAGACATAATCCTTATTACCTAGGAACGAACATTTTTTCTTTTCTTTTTCCTTTGCCTTGCCTTGCCTTGCCTTCTTTCCCTTCCATTTATTAATAGGACACAAATGTTTAATAATTTTCTAAAGGCGATGGAGAAAATCATTGGGCAGGTCCAGATAGGTTCTTGGCCTCGAGTTTTGGTTTAGAGATCAAACCCTTCTTGGAAGAATGTTCCTTCAGTGCTAAAACTGCATTTGGCTTAGAGTCTCAGATTTCATCTTCTCTGTCATGTGTCTCCCTCTGCCTCCCTTTTCCTCCCTGTCTCTTTGTCTCCCCAGTCTTTGTCTATTTCCCTCTGTCTTTCTCTTCACATCTTTTGGTCTGTCTCTTCTCCCCCCCTACTCTTTGTCTGTCTTCCTCTGACTTTCTTCATTCACCCTATATTTCTCTCATTCTCTCCATCTCTTTTTGTGTCTCTCTCCCTACTCTCTTTTTTCTCTTCTTCTATTTTTCTTCTTCTCTTTCCTCCTTTTTTTAATCCCCTCTCTTTCTCTTTCCTTGGTTCCCAATTCAACAAGGAGAAAAGAACTATTTGTCAAGTTCCTACTATGTGCAAGGTAAGTTCTAGGCACTGGGGATAGAGACAAAAATTAAATACCTCCTATAATAAAGCAGTTTATATACCACTGCGGTTCGGGGATGCAATGAAAACACTGAGAAGTAAATAGAATAAAATTGTACAAAGTAACTTTAAGATGGAAAGATTAATAAGAGTTGGGGGAGATGAGGAAAGTCCTCATGTAGGAGGGTGGCACCTGCATTCTGCTTTGCAGGATGCTAGGGATTTTACCAGGAATACATGAAAAGACAGTCAGTTCTAGACACAAGGGGACCATCTGTTCAAAGACACAGAGGTGGGAAATAAAGATGAACAACTTAGAAGATGCGGGAAGTAATGGTGAGGAGACAAAGTCAAGGTTGACTCCAGAGTTGCAAACCTGGATGACTGGAATGACCATTGTGCTCTCAACAGAAATAGGGAAGTATGGAGGTGAGACATGTTGATTTGGGGGGAAATATAAAAAAAATTCTTTTTCTCAGTGGTTGAATTTGAGATGCCAATAAGATATGTAGGTGGAGGCAATTGACAAATTAATCTGGAATTTAAGAGATATTTGGGCTGGACATAGAAGTTTGGGACTGCTTTACATAGAGATCCTACCTGGGAGCTGGGGAGATTGCTGTGGCTAAGTCTGTTGAAAAGAAAGAAAAGAGGTCCAGGAGATAGGCTCCTTCCATCCTCCCTCTCTCTTTCTTTTTCTCTTCCCCTTTCTCTCCCTTTCATCTTTTTCCTTGCTCCCTTTTTTCTCACAATTTCTCATCCATTTCCCCCTTTTGTTCCCTTTCTCTATTTCTTTTCTATCTCTATTTCCTTCCCTATTTCTTTGCCTTCTTCCCTCCTTTCTTTTCCAATCTTTCTCCCTTTATTCCCCCTTTCTCTATTTCCCATCGCTCCATCTTCCTTCTTTATTCCTCCTTTCTTCCATTCTCTTCTTTCTTCCCTCTTTCCCGCTTTCCTCCCTTCTCTCTTCTAATCCTCTTTTCTAATCTCTTTCCCCCTTTGTTCCTCCTTTCTCTGTCTTCCATCCCTCCTTTGTTTTCCAATCTCTTTACCCCTTTATTCCTCCTTTTTCTCTCTTCTTCCCTCACTCCTTTCTCTTTTCTCTTCCCTTGCCCATTCTCTGCTCCCTCTCTTTTCCCCCTCCAACTTTCCTTCCCCCCTTCTGTCCTTTTGCTTTTCAACTCCTCCCTGCATAGGCCAGTGTTACTGTAGCTTCAGTAGTATAAGTCAGTGACAGGAGTAGTCTTCCTAGGGCATAGGCAGGGGGTGATGGGCCTTGGCTTTCCTGGGGCCCAGGGGAGGGATGGTGCAGGCTAGGCTTTTGGCCAATGGCCGGATAGTTTTCCTTATCTGTGCCTCAGCAGCCTTCACTTATCTAGTGAAGCCAGGGAGAAATCTCAGGGATTTGGATGCAGACTTGTAGAGGCAAGAAATATGCAACTCCAGCTTTACCTTCCACAAGAGCCCTGGGGAACCACATCTGCCAAACCTGGGCTTGGGGAAAGAGAGGAAAAGAAGGAAGGCAGAGCAGGCCTTGAATCTCAGGCCAGAGCTATCCTTTCAGACAGGAACATTGGATAATAGGAGGTCTCCTTGGCTTTTCAGAACACTGAATGATGTTGGCTCACTAATAAACCAATTACATTTGCTATTGCTTCAGCCAAAAGGGGCAATTCAAAATTGTCTAGGCTGGCAATGGTCTAGTGTCCCATAGCAGTGACACCCTGCCCCCCATATACTAAAGAGGAAGTACAAGTGTTTTCTCCCTCTCCCTCCTTTCCTCCATTTTTTTCTATTTTCCTCTTTTTCCTTCTCCCCCTTCCTGCTTCTTTCTACTCTCTTATCCTTTTCTTTGTGTCCTCCTGCATCCCACTCTCTCTTTTCTTCTCCACCAGTTCTACTTCCTAGGGGAAAATAGTTTTCCCAAGTTCAAACTTTAGAATTTCTATCTTTTATTTCTTTTGTTTTAGGACCTAATGAATGGCCAAAAGGAAAAAAACCCTGAAATCAAGCTGCAAATAGTGTTTCTCACTTTAAGCCCCAGCTGGAGTTCTTGTTTCTAAAAGGATTAGGGGAGGATGTAGAGGAAAATACAAAGAATGATCCTGTCTTCACTGGTACAACAACTAAATTTGGGCAAGTCCTATCATCTTCCATATAGGTTTTTTCATATTGTTGAAGGAATGATTGGCATTTGTGAGCCTCAGTTTCTGCATCTGTACAATGGGAGATTGACTTAGGTTAGTTGTCTTAACTAGTTTTTGTGCCATAGGGCTCTTTGGCAATTTGGTGAAGCCTCTGGACCACTTCTCAGAATTATGCTTTTAAATGCAAAAAATAAAATATGTAGAATTACAAAGGAAACAAAATATATTGAAATAGTTATCAAAAATGTTTTTTTTAAAGTTCATAGACAACCCACTTTAAGAACCTCTGACTTTGATGTTGTTCAGTTGCGTCTGACTCTTTGTGCCTCCATTTGGAGTTTTCTTGGCAAAGATATGGGAGTGGTTTTCTATTCTCTTCTCCAACTCATTTTACAGAGAAGGAAACTGAGGTCAAGAAGGTCAAGTGACTTGCCCAGGATCACATAGCTAAGTGGCTGAAGTCAGATTTGAACTCAGAAAGAAGAGTCTTCCTGACTCCAGACCTGGCACACTGCAATATGCTGCCACCTGGCTTCCTCTGCTAGAGAAGGAGTGAACTCTAAATTATCTCTAAGATCTAAACTTATTTAATAACAGTAAACTGAATGTCAAAGATTTAGGGCTAGAAGGATGAGTTCAGATATCATTTAGTCCAAACCTCTCATATAAATACAGAAAAATGGGTCCAGAGAAGCCTCTGACACGTGAAGAGGGCTGGACATGGATCCAGGCTGGTAAGGGTTCAAATCTTACCTCTTCTGTGTGGCCCTGGCCAATTCATTTTAATTTCTCAATTTCCTCATTTATAAAATGGGGATCATAACAGTGTCTACTCCCCAGGGTTGTTGGGAGGATAAAATAATGTAATGTACAGAAAGAGCTTTCCAAACATTATAATATTTAGGTGTTAGTTATTATTGTTAAGAAAGCAGAAGCTCCAGTTGTGTGGAGCCTATGATGGTCTTGATTTAGGACTCTTTAAGTTTCAGAATTTAACTACATTGTAAAAAAAATTAGAAGTAGATTTATTAATATATTTTTAAACCCTTGCCTTCCATTTTAGAATGTATTGATCTCAAGGGAGAAAGGGGGTTGAGTGACTTGCCCAGGATCAGACAATCAGGAAAAATATGAGGTCACATTTGAAACCAGGACTTCCCATCTCTAGGCTTGGCTCTCAATCCACTGAGGCACTGAGCTCCAAAGAATACAATTTTTGAGTATCAGCTGGAATAAAATTATAATACTAGCTTCAATAACCTATTCCACAGGGACTATAGGTACTGCTATTATACCTTTAAACTGGAATCAAACCTTAAGAGCCTAATAGCTTAGCTGTCATTCTGGAAAGATTTAATTGTGATGGCTGAAGAGAAAATGTGAAAAGACTAAGAAAAAGGATTAAAAGAACATTTCCTGAGAGAACTGGATTTAATCCTTATCTTATAATGAAACATGAAAAGAGTTCTTGAGAAAGAACTCTAATTAATATCCTGAGAGGACTGAATGGTGGGGCTGTGTTTCCAGAATTAAAAAAATAGTTGTAATGATGGCCAGAAGCAACTTTGGGCATATGATGCTCACATATAATAAATTGTAAAATATTTATATCTTTGTGGTATGGTTTGTTATATTGTCAATAAATAGTATAGCCAATAACATTGATGTTTATTTAAGCATAGATTAGAAATTTGATTATATATAAACACACAAATCTATAAGTATATATTATAAATATTGATTAATTAGATTTAATTTATTATGTAATACATTTAATTTACACATATTTATTCACATATTTAATATACATACATTGAATAATAAACATATCTGTATGTTATATATGTTTATGTAAATATATTTGTATAAAAGTCTATTTATATGTGACATACACATATATGTATGCATATTGGCATATACATAAACAAAATGTTCCAAAAACTATTATTAATAGTTTTTATTTTATTTATTTATATTTACTTATATTATATATTTATTTATTGTTATATTTATTTACTGTTATATATTTATTATGTTATATATCATATATGAATATATTTATTTATAATTATTTATTAATAATAAACACTTATTAAACCCCATTTTTGTGACAGTACTGTGCTAAGCACTAGGAATACAAGAAAAGCAAAAGACATTCCCTGCTCTCAAGAAGGTCAGAGTCGAATGGGTAGACATAGAAACCATGAAACTGTAAATAAACAAGATAGAGAGAGACAAGATGAATTGGAGATAATGTGCAATTTGTAGCTTTAATAGCTTTTAGGTTTAATTTGAATAGCTTTGTAGTTTTAATAGCCTGCATATAAGAGAAAGAAAGATACAAAGACACTGAGAAGCAGAAAGAGATAGAAGCAGAGAGATGAACAAATACATTGGGGAAAATGTGGTATCTACAGTTAAATAAAAAAAGGTTTCAAAAAGTTCTTTGATGTAACTGGACAATGGACTGAGTGTAATAAGATGACTTTTAATAGGGGGAAATGTAAAGTTTTATATTTGGGTTCAAAAAATCAACTTCCTAAGTACTAGGTAGGGGAGACATGATAAGACAAAAATTTGCCTGAAAGAGATATTTGTATGTCCATCAACTGGGGAATGGCTGAACATGTTGTGATATATGATTGTAATGGAATACTACTGTGCCATAAGAAATGATGAATAAGATGATCACAAAAATCCTAGGAAGACATCTATGAAGTGATGCAAAGTGAAGTGAGCAGAACCGGGAGAACATTGTACACAGTAACAGCAATAAAGTAAAATGACCAACTCTGGAATGCTTAGCTATTATCAACAAGATAAGGATCTAGGACAGCTCCAAGGGATTCACTTATGACAAAAAAGCCTATTGCTATAGAAGGAACAGATAAAGTTCTGTTCAATCTGAATGCAGAATGGAACATGCCTTTTTTTTTCCATTTTATTTTCTCCACAAACTTTTCTCAAGCTTAAACAATGTGTCTTCTTTCACAGCATGATGAACATGGAAATATATATTGTATGACAGCACACGTACAACTTATATTACCTGCCATCTTGGGGAGGGAGAAGGAGAAGGAGGGAGAGAACAGTGATCACAAAAATGTCAGAAAATGATTACTAAAATTTATATTGATGTGTAATTTGGAAAAGAAATTTTTCAAATTTGGAATTTGGAAAAACATTTTTAAAGAGACTTCAATGGGGCAGTTGGGTAGCTCAGTGGATTGAGAGCCAGGCCTAGAGATGAGAGGTTCTGGGTTCAAATCTGGCCTCAGACACTTCCTAGCTGTGTGACCCTGGGCAAGTCACTTAACCCCCATTGCCTAGCCCTTACTGCTCTTCCAAGATGGAAGGTAAGGGTTTAAAAAAAAGACTTCAAAAAAAAGAGGTTGGGATTTTAATGTTTCACAAATATAACTCTGAGACAATGGGGTTTTAGGGCAGGCATAAACAAAAGCAAAAAACATGTATTAAGAGGCATAAGTTCCAGGACTAGGGAGGTTTCTTACTCTCCTCTGCCATAGACAAACCACACCTGAACTTTTGTGTCCACTTCTGGGTTCCACTCTGTGGAAAGGACATGACAGGCTAAAGAAAATACAGAGGAAGGAAAAGGCGATGGTGAAGGACTTGGGGATCATTCCATATGAGGATCATGTGAGGAACTAGGGACCATTAGCCTGAAGTGGACAGGGTAGGGCAGGGGCGGGAAAGAGACACTGGATTGAGAACTCCAAGTGTTTAAAAGGTTTCCCCTTAGGAGAGGGATTAAATGAGTTCAGCTTGGCACCAGAAAGCAGAGCTGAGGATAATAGCTAGAAGCTGCAAAGAGGTAAATGTAAGTTTGATGTAATAATAAGATTAAAAAATAATAAGCTGGCATTTATAATATAATTTGTTTATAATAATGTATTAATATTTCTAATTAATTATTAATATGATTTAAGGAAAATTCTTAAAGTAATTCATGTTCACTGATTATAAGCATATATTTATAATATATAAAATAATACATAATCATAAGGTAGCATGTATATAGTGCTTTAAGGTTTGCAAAACACTACAAATATTATTGCATTTTGTCCTTCCAATAATCCAGTGATGTAGGTACTATTATTATCTTCATTTTACAGATGAGGAAATTGAAGGAGGTTATTCAGGATCACACAGGAAGAGTCTGAGGTTAGATTTGAAATCAGGTCTTTCAGACTCTAAGCTCAATGCTCAACCCACTTTGTTATCTGGTACTAGGAAAGACTCCTAACTGTCCAAAAGTGAAATAGGCTGCCTCTGGAGACAGTGGGTTTGAGTCTTGGGGGGACCACTTATAGGACATATTGGAGGTGGCACAGTGCATCATATAGTACCTGGAGTCAAAGACTCAAGTTCAAATTGTGCCTTAGACACTTATCAACTATCTGTGTGACTCTCTGGGTAGGTCACTTAATCTTTCCTAGCCTCAGTATATTTGTCTGTGAAATGGGGATAATCACAGAATCTCCTTTACAAGTCTGCTGAGGATCAAATGAGATAACATGTATTTTGTAACTCTTAAAGTACTATATACAAGCTAGTTATTATTGTTTACATTGGAGTGATGAAGATGGCCCCAAGTGTTCCTCCAAACTCAGCAATTCAGAGATAGAGTTTGAAGGTCACTTCCCAACTGTCTCCCCCTAGCTTCAACCTTTCCCCACTTCTCCCTACTGCTTCCTTCTCTGCTCACTACAAATCCACACCTCCCCACCCTCAGACCTCTAGGCACCAAGCTAAATATTTCTAGTTCTTTCACTTAATTCACAGATGGATTTTCTCTATTCTTTCTTCCCCCCAAGACCTAAGCCAGGTACCTTCTTCCTCTCTGCTGTCCCTCCTTTTTTACATTTTATTTATTTTTTAAAAATCCTACCTTCTGTCTTGGAATCAATACTGTGTATTGGTTCCAAGGCAGAAGAGTGGTAAGGGCTAGGCAATGGGGGTTAAGTGACTTGCCCAGGGTCACACAGCTGGCAAGTGTCTGAGGTCAGATTTGAACCTAGGACCTCCTGTCTCTAGGCCTGGCTCTCAATCCACTAAGCTACCCAGCTGCTCCCTGCCCCCCTCCCCCCTAGGATATTTTCTTCTCTCATTAGAATATAAGCTTCATGAGGTTAGAAATTGCTTTTCTTTTCCTTCATATTTATAATCTCAGGGCTTAGCACAATGCATAGCACATAGTAAGAACTTAATAAATGCTTATTTCCTACATCTTTACTGACTCTACCTTCTCAAGCTGTTATCCTACATTCTTCTTCCCTTTAATAACTGAGCTCCTAGAAAAAGCTGTCTACACTTATTGCTGCTTCTCTTCTCGCACACTTTTCAGACCCTTATAATCTAGCTTCTGATCTCATCCCTGAATTGAAACTGCTTTCTCCAAGGTTATCAATGTTATATTAACTGCTGAATCCAATGGTCTTTTCTCAGTCTTAGTTCTTTTTAACTGGTCTTTAGTATTTGACATTTTCCATACCTCCTACCACCCCACTCCCTTCTGAATATCCTCCCTGAGGTTTTGTGACATTACATTTTCTTGGTTCTACATCTACCCATCTGGCCCCTTCTCAGTTTCTGTTACTGTTCCATACCGTTTGATATCGTATCCCCTAAGCTCTGTCTTTGACCTTCTTCATTTCTCTATTCTTTCAGATATTAAGTGGTTCTTTATTTCTTTATGGAAAACTTTATAGTTGAATCTATCCATGTCTTTTATATGCTTTGGCAGAATAATCCCCAAATAATTTTATGCATTTTGGAATTATTTGGAATGGATTTTCTATTCTTGCCTCTGGAATTTTGTTATTATAATATGTTATATATATATATATATAATATATATATATATAAATGCTTGGTGATGTTATTGGCTTTCAAGAGTTCGACTATTATCTCTACACAGTTGATTCCCTGGGTCTATCCATCCAGTCCTCATATTTTCTTTGAGCTCCAGGCCCACATTTATAAATGCAGATTGTACATTTCCCCTGGGATATCCTATAGAAATCTCAACATGTTCAAAAATAGAGCTCATTACCTCCATTCTCAAATCCATTTCTCTTTCCAATTTCCCTATACATCTCTTGATCCTTCTAGTCACTTAGGTTCACAACCTTGATATCATCCCTGGTTCCTCACTCTCCTTCCTCCCTATATTTTCAATCAATTTCCAAATCTTGTCAATACTGCCTCCTCAATGTGCTTTGCATATGTCCCCTTCTCACTACTCCTATGGCGACCAACCCAATTCAAGCCTTTGTAACTTCTCTCTTGGAATTGGGTCTCCATGACTCAAGTCTCTCCCCTTCTTCAAATCATCTTGCACATAGCTACAAAATGATATTCCTAAAGCACAGACTGGTTCATCTTACATTTCTGAGTAATCAATTCAAGTGTCATTTCTAGGATCAAACTCTCTACTCTTACACATTTTGAACCCATCACAACCTGGATCCAACCTACCTTTGTAGCCTTTTGGTATGTTATACCCTCTTATGCACACTTCTCTTGCTTTCTTGACATATCTTATCTTTTTCCTCATTGCCTGGGATACATTCTATCCCATACTTTTCTAAGACTCAATTCAAAGCTTTGTTCGATCATTTTTTTCAGTTACATCTGAATCTTTGCGATCCCATTTGGGGTTTTCTTGGCAAAGGTACTGGAGTATTTTGCCATTTGACAGATGAGAAAACTGAGGCCAACAGGGCTAAGTGACTTGCTCAGGGTCACACAAACACAAAGCATTTTGGAGTCCTCATTTTTAGATCTCTCCCATATTACTTCATATATAACTTGTATTTACTTCTCTGAGTATACATTGTTTCCCCATAGGTTTATTGTAAGCTTCTTGAAGACAAGGGCTATTTCATTTTTTACTTTGTTCTCTAAGTGTCAGACAGTTTGCTAACCACTGTAAAGACTTAACAGATATTTGTTGAATTCCTTCTCAACTCCTGGCAGCTTCCTGTTTGTCTTCAACAAGACCTCATGTTTGCTACACTCAAACCAAAACTGGAGAAGGGATCTCAGGGCTCTGTGGAAAGCCATGATAGCCATGAATGAGTTCCCATCCCTGCTGAGAATCGCCCGGGTTTTACTCGTCTGGAAATCCTTTCTCGTTTTTCTTTGCTTATTACAGTCTTTTCAAATGTCAAAGCCTGCATATTTATTTCTTAATTTATCCAGGATCATTAGTCTGCTTGGAACGAAGAAGATAACTTTATACTAACTACTCCTCCCTGTTGCCAATGAGCCTTTGTAGGTAGAAAAGAGAGCAGAGATTGGTTTGCTTCTTTGCCATGAATGAGTTTTTATAAGGTTTTTATTGCAAAGCCAATAACACTCTGTGAAGGTAAATGGAACAGTAGATAGAGCACTGGACCTGGAGTCAGGAAGTCTCATCTTCCTGAGTTGCATTCTGGCTTCACATACTTACTAGGTATGTGACACTGATTCTAGTTTGCCTCAGTTTCCTCATCTGTAAAATGAGCTAGAGAAAGAAATGGCAATCCATTCCAGTATTTTTGCCATGAAAATCCCAAATGGAGTCATGAAGAGTTGGGCACAACTGAAAACCACTGAATAACAAGAACACTCCAATTAGAGACTTCTAGCTCAATTAACTTCTGACACTATTGCTAGAGGTTGACCCTTCAGAAAAAAGCAGAATGATCTTTCCTCTTTAACTAGTTGGTAGGCAAGGATGTCATAGATATCTTAAGCTTAACATGTCCCAAACTAAGTTAGAAGTGATCTGAGAGGGATCTCAAAGGCATCTGGTTCAATCTTCTCATTTTATAGACCTATGTGATAGCTATGGGATTTGGTTCTGGGTCTTCCCAACTCCAAATCCATGGCTCTAAACCCTATGCCACATTTCTCTTTAAATTATAAGTTGTGATCATAATTTACTTGCTATTTGATTTTGGCTAGATGCCTCCTTTGCTTTCAGATTTTCATCCTTTCTTTTCTGGAAGCAAAAATGTTGGGCTCTGGGGGACTAGGTTTCAAATGCCATCTCAGCCACTTACTATCTGTTTTGATCTTGATGGGAAAGTCACTTCCTTGTTTTCCTCATTTATAAAATGAGATTGGATTGCTGGCCTCTGTAGATGCTTCCAGTTCTAAGTCTGGGATCCTATGACCAGGTTGTTTCTAACATTTAATAAATTAAAGATTCTATGAACTCTGAGAAGGCTATGGAATGCTTGGCCTGGACTCACCGGATAGGTGCAGACTCGTCTCCTCGGTCCAGCCAGTCCTGTGGTGGGATGATGTACATGCACCAGAGGCCCCAGTTGTAGCCATGGGCTGCATTGGCATATTGTTGTACCTCAAAGGTATTGTACTTGATGTTGTCAATGGCAGGCAGGATTATTCTCCTTCTGTCCTCTTTGATTCGAGTGAGGGCTGGCTCTGCCCTGAAAGAAACAAAAGCCAAAGAGGGATTACTTTGGGAGCCTTTGGTGACAGACATTCAAAAGCCAGATGTGTCATGGAGTTAGTCAGGCCAGACCTAGGTTGCTGTCCATGGTAGATGGTCCCCACTGAATACCATGGGAGGCAGGCATATTCCTTTATAGAATTTGATGTTGTAATGTGAGAAGTCTTTGAGGGGAAGTGTGGTACAGTAGATGAGAGCACTAGTCAGGAAGACCTGAATTTGAGTCTTGCCTCTGACCCATTCAGGCAGTGTGATTCTGGGAAGTCATTTGCTAACACTCTAGACCACTGTCTTAAGATGATAAGGGGCTGAGCTGCATGAGGGGATGGAACTCTTCAGGAGGATCTCCAATCACACATTTCTGTGATTTCATCAGTGTTGAGGGCTCACATTGAAGGTCTACGTTGGTAGAGGAAATTTTCATACCAGAAATTTCCCTCATCAATGAGATCAGATCCCGCCTTCTTTCCTTTCTCCATGCTTAGCCCCTATACTTCCTTCAACTATGTCCACAGAAGGAAGTAGAAGTGAGTCCCCCTCTGAGACAGAAACACTACTCTCTCTCCAGGACTCTGGGTATCCTCTTGGCTGAGCCCTCATTATGACTCAGTGCCCAGTTGTTTCAGTCAGGATCCTCTCCAGGATGCTTATGGTAAGGGGTGGAGCCCAGATTTCCAGCATGATGTTTCGATCCGGTCTCTCTTTTGTCCCCAGGGTGAGCTCACTTTACTTAACTTTCTACCTCCTAATTACAACACTATCTAACAATTTCCCTGCAAGGCTGCAAAGCAGAGATGGGAGGGATTCCTAAAGGGTGCCCACTGGACCACTCAAGAAGATAGATCATTTCAGGACTCTCCAGGCACCTGTGTCATTTGGGCGCTGGACTGGACCCATTCAACTGAAGGCAGGGAATATTGAGTAAAGGAAGGGCCCTGTTCCTCTAACTGGCTCAGTTTAACCCTGAGAGACTAGATAATTCTTTGAGTTAGGGCATTTTTCCTCACCAGCCAGCTAGGTAGCTAAATGCATCTGTCTCATTAAATAGTCCCCACTTGCCCATAGCCCTCTCTGCAAATCATGCATGAACATGACATCTTTTCCTGGGGATGGTTACCCTGAGTTCAGGCTTAATTGAGGGCAGAAATCCAGGTGGCTCCAATAAAGAGTTTTAATTAAGACTCCAGGGCTTAAATTCAAAGGGAGTTCCCCCCAAGGTAATATATAGTTAGCCATCTTCCCTGGCAGATTGAGAATTTCCTCTCTTTCTCCTTCTCATCTTAAATTTCATGTAACCCCTGACTCAAAGCCCACTGGTATGGGACTCTCTCTTTATTGGTTGAGAATAATTATGTGGGATATTTGTTGGGCAGAGTTGGTGAGAGTGAGAGAGCTCTGGTCTTCTTCAGTACACTTTGGGAATCTTCAAGTATCTAGTCCTTTTAGGTATTTCTGACTTACAGCTTAGAGAAAAAAAATAGAAGAGACCCATCCCAATTCAAGTTGCTAAAAGAAAAGACTCTGGGAAGACATGAGAAGAGCAGGCAGTCTCCATCATGTCCCCATCATAGATTGCTGCTCCAGAGACTTTGGTGAGTTTCCCTTTGGGTGAGATGTAGTATTCTTTCTTAGTTGGGCCAAGTTATCTTGCTCCCAATGGGAGAGCCCCTTTACTCTGTATTGTCTGGCATATCACTCTCCTATGCATGTCTTATCTGATTTCTGTTTTGCTACTAATTTAGAGAAATAGATTTTTTTTTTTGCTATCCACTATGTGCATTCATTTTGGAACTGATGGGAAAGAGGACAAGCCCTGGATAATATTGGACAAACTTGGGGCCTTTCATTTCCCCACCCCCATGGCAAAGTGATCAGAAGTTAGATTGTATCCAATCAAACTACTTATAATAATGATATTTATGGGAGCAAATGAATATAAGTCTAGCCTAGTGCCCCTCTCTCTAGGGAGAACAGACAACTTTCTCTTCCTCTTCCTGGCAGGAATGGAAATCTTCCTTGTAGAAAGGTAGAAGGATAGTCTAGAGATATGTATTCTTCCTCTCTTTGAACCACACAAAGAAAACCCATTAATTCAACTTTTCAGCAAAACAGAAACCAGAGAAGGCATACATAGGAAAACATATACCAGACAATACAGAGCAAAGAAGTTCTTGCATTGGGAAAGAGATAATTTGGCTCAACCAAGACAAGGAGTCTAAGATTTTACCCAAGGGGAAAAGTTCCCAAAGATCCTAATATATCAAGCTGGGGACAAGGACATACTGGAGACTGTCAGCTCCTCTCATGTCTTCCCATGTCTTTTCCTTCAGCATTCTGAAGTGGGGTTGGCCTCTTCCATTTTCTTCTTAAAACTGGAAGTCAGAAATGCCAGAAGGCACCAGACACTAAAGATTCCCAAAGTGGACCGAAGAAGACTGGAATTCTCCCACTTTCGTCAACTCTGCCCCACAAATGCCCCTCAGGGCATTCATCAAAAGGAAAGAATTCCAAACTAATGCTCTTTGGGACAGGGGTTACACTTATTTTAAAAATCACATTAAAGAGCATATGAGATACCACATATAAAAAAAAAACTTTCCTAATTCTCAAGGTGTGATATAAATGTTTGATATTATTATTATTGATATCATTTTTTAAATTCTTACCTCCCATCTTAAAACCAATACTCTGTGTACTAGTTCCAAGGCAGAAGAGCTATAAGGACTAGATCATATGGGGTTAAGTGACTTGTCTATGGTCACATAGTGTAATAATTAAAATGGTTGGATGTCTTAAACTGTAAGAGTTAAAATGGTTGAAGATATAAATTGTGATAAATAAAAAGAGTGGATGAGTAAGTTGTGACCACAGGAAATATGTTTTCACTACAGTGTTTTGTTTTTAAATCAAATATAAGGTGGTCGCCAGGGAAATATTCCCAATTATTCAAATGTATCCAAGTCAGCTGGGTTTTATAGAGATTTTAATTAATACAAATGAGGAATTAAAGAAAAGGAGAGAAAGAGAGAAAAGGGGGAATAATGAGAAAAGGATAAGCCGGCCCTGGCCAGTCCTGGCCAACCTAGCCCTAAGCCCTAAGAGAAAAGATCAGTCAGTCCTTAATCACTCACCACAAGATCTGTCCAAGCAAGGATTCTAGTGACACCAGGCCAGCTTCATCTCAGCTGACTCCACCAGCTCCATCCTCCATCTGAATGTTTTAGAATGTGTTCTGAGCTCCTATTTAAAGGGCATTTTCTCCTATGTCACCTCCCCTAAGTCCTTACATCTACCAATCACAGTAAACATTTTCCAAAAGACAGCCCATTCTGAATTCACACCTGAGTAGACTAATTCTTTTAGTAATCCACACCTGAGTAGGCTAGAATCTCTGAGTGAGTTTCTCACCTCTTTATCCCATGTAAGTTTACAAGTTGCTTGACCTTTATAAGTACTTAGCACCCCCTTTGTATTAGTCCTAAAATAGGCATGGTTTAAGAACTTTTTTGTCTCACTATAAGCATGGGTTTAAGTACGTTTCATTGTTCAGCAGAGAGTTTACAACTTTATCTTCCCCCAGGGCATGCCTAAGTATGGTGAAATAGAGTTCTCACATTCCTGATCAAAGTAGAGTTCACTGCCCAAATGGGGAATGGTCTTAATCCAATCTTATGAAGTAGGGTCTGGGAATTTTTAAGGTTCACAATAGCTATGAAGTATCTGAGGCTAGATTTGAACCCAGGATCTCTTGTTTCCAGGATTAGTTCTCTATCCACTGAGCCACCTAGCTGCTGCTTAGTTTGGTTTTAAATAACCTTCAATTCCAAGGATATCCTTCCCTCTGCCTTCCTCATGACTTTAACAAAGAAAGAGAAGAAAAAAGTAACTCAAGCAACATATCAACTAAGTCTAATGTTATAAATGATATTTCACACTCAGTCTCCCATTTGTGAAAAAGAAAGAAACTTTGTTCCCTTCTACTCTCTCTCTGCCTCTCTCTCTCTCTCTCTCTCTCTCTCTCTCTCTCTCTCTCTCTCTCTCTCTCTCTCTCTCTCTCTCTCTCTCTCTCTGTGTGTGTGTGTGTGTGTGTCTCTCTGTCTCTGTCTCTGTCTCTGTCTCTGTCTCTGTCTCTCTCTCTCTCTCTCTTCAGTCTTAGTTTAGTTCCTTGTCAATTTTTGCTTGGAATGTTGCAATAACCTCCTTATTGCCTATCTTTTTCCTAGCTCTCCATTCTTGAATTCCAATTTAGCTGCTCAGGTAATATTCATAAGATACAAGTCTGACTAGGTCACTCTTCTGCTCAACAATCTTCATTAACTCCTTATCTCCTGCAGAATATAACACAAACTTCTCAACCTGGCACATAAAACCCTCTAGAGTCTGGATCTGGCCCATTTTACAGAATAATTGCATATCATATACCCTCCATTTCAACCAAACTGTCCTATTTGCTGTTCCCTGGAATTTGAAGGAAACTGAGGCAAGCAGAGTTAAATGATGTGCCCCAGGTCACATAGTTAGTATATATCTGAGGCTGGATCTTAACTCAGGTCCTCCTAACTCCAGATGTGGCACTTTATCCATTGCTCCACTTAGCTGCCCTTATATAATTATTAATAATGCATTAATTAAAACAAATGTATTATTTAAATTTATTAAATCATTAAGCATTTATTATATGCCAAGTACCACATTAAGGACTGGAGTTACAAATATGAAGATGGAAATAGGCCTTGCCCTTAAGAACCTTGTATTCTAATGGAGAACACTACATAACCACACACACACACACACACACACACACATACAAAGGTATAAAGATTACATAGGATAGTAGTTCTAGACCTTGGAGGGCATCTAGTTCAACCTCCTTATTTTACAGATGAAGAAACTGAGGCCCAGGGAAGTTCCATCACCTCCCCAAGCTCTCATAGTAATAGAGTCAAGTTTTGAATCCAGGTCCTCTGACTCTAAAGCCAACACTCTTTTCTTCAGTTGTTCACTGCTTCTCATCAAGGCCTTGACTGTGAAACCTTCCTTGATAGCCAGATGTCAGCCTTTATTCCTCCAAAGTCTTATAGCATGTCTTTGCATCCTATTTAAAGTACTTACAAAATTAGACTTGGGGTTATTTGTACCATATAGTAAGTAGACAGAAAGCTGGTGTCAGAGTTAGGAAGACTAGGGTTCAAGTCTCATGATTGAATGACCCCAGGCAAGTCACTTGAACTCTTTGCCTCAGTTTCCTACAATGCAAAATTGGGGATAAGGATCAAATGAGTTAATAATTGTAATACCTTAACATAAGGTTCGGAACTTTGCTAAGTTGGCACTTAATTAATGTTTGTTTTTTCCTCTCCTATAGACAATTTTGTTTTGGTATGCCTAGTTTCACCCTGGGTTCAATCCTCTTTACCCAAAATTATTTTGGGTCTGTGTATGTCTTTATGCTCACAGTAGGTTGTGGGCTCTTTGAAGCCAGGAACAATGTGTTAGTTGTGGATGGCTAGGATGGTGATCAGCTATGTGGTGCAACTGGAGTCTGGAGGAAGACTCATCTTTGTGACTTCACCCTGTTTGCCTCAGTTTCCTCCTCTGTAAAACGAGCTAAAAAAGGAAATGTCAAGCTACTCCAGTATATTTGCCAAGAAAACTCCAAGTGGAGTTATGATGAATTGGGCACCAACAATGGTTATAGAAGAAATTCTTGGGGCAGCTGGGTGGCTCAGTGGCTTGAAAGCCAGGCCCAGAGATGGGAGATCCTGAGTTCAAATCTGGCCTCAGACACTTCCTAGCTGGGTGACCCTGGGCAAGTCACTTGACCCCCATTGCCTAGCCCTTACCACTCTTCTGCCTTGGGACCAATACACAGTATTGATTCCAAGGTGGAAGGTAAGGGCTTAAAAAAAAAGAAGAGATTCTTGTCCAGATCCAAGTTGGTCTTAATGGTCTAAGGCCCCTTCTCACTTTGAGACTTTGTGATTATTCATTTGTGTAGCCCTTCCAATGCCAAAGCCATCCCAAGAGCTCAAACTATTGGTTGCTTGACTTACTGAAGGATTAAGAATTGGTAATAGAGACTCACATGTTTAGAATGTGGCACTTGGTGATTAACAATGTGCTTTTCTCTTAATAGTAGTGAGAAACTGGCAATGAATGTAGCTCTTACCCTCACTTTTATAAATGAGCAAATTGAGGCTCTAAGAGGTTAAGTCACTTAAGCACTTGATCTCAGGAATACTGTGTTCAGTTCTGGGTTTTAGAAAAGTCATTGAAAAGCTGAAGAGTGTACAGAGAAGGGAAAAGCAGACTGTGCCATAATAGATCTGGTTGAGGGAACTAAGGATACTTATTTAGCCCAGAGAAGTGGTGATTCAGGGATATATGGCAGTCATCTTCTTGGATCAAGAAATCAGGAAGACTTCAGTTCAAATCCAGTCTTAGGCGTTTCAATCAACCAATCAATCAATAAACATTTATTAAATGCCTACTATGTGCCAGACACTGTAATAAGTTTTGGGAATACAACCAAGGGAAAAATAAGTCCTTGCCTTCAACGAGTTTACAATCTAATGGGGAAGACAACATGCAAACAAACATATAAAAAGCAATATACATATACAGGGTAAATAGAAAATAATTAAAAGGAGGGAAAGACTGGAATGGGGGTGGTTGGGAAGACTTGGGCAGGCTGTGTGGCCCTAGGTGAGTCACTTAATCTCTTTGTACCTTAGATTCCTCAACTGTCAAATAGGGACAATAAGAGCACTTTTCTCCCAGGATTGTTATGAGGAGCAAAGAAGGAATATCAGTAAAGCCCTTTGCAAAGCACTACATAAGTGCTAGTGATGATGATGTATTTGAGGGTCTTTTATGCAAGAGAAGGATTGAATTTAGAGGGGAAAAAACAGTAACAATGCCTAGAAAATTCAAGGGTGAGTTTAAATTGGTTACAGAATGAAAAGCTGGTTAGCTAGGTGGATTAGTGGATAGAGCACCAGTTCTGGGGTCAGGAAGTTCTGAGTACAAATCTAGCCTCAGATACTTACTAGTTGTGTGACTCTGGGCAAGTCATTTAGCCATGTCTGCTCCAGTTTCCCCATCTGTAAAATGAGCTGGAGAAGGAAAGAGCAAACCACTCCAGTATCATTGCCAAGAAAATTCTAAGTGGGGGTCAAAAAGAATCAAATATGTCTAAAAATGACCAAACACAAACAACAGATATAGTGAAAAACTTTTTGATAGTGAAAGCTACACTAAGGCAGAATAAGTTGTCTTGGAAGGTACTGAGCTCCCCGTGCCTGGAGATCTTCAAGCAGAATTTGAATGACTGCTTTCTGAGAACACTGTAGAGGGGATTCATGTTCAGTTATAATGGAGATTAATGTTCAGGCATAGGTCAGACTCAATGGCCCCCAATGACTCAATTCTAAGATAATAAAATTCTGTACAGAGCAGGAAGAAAGAAAAGAGATGAAAGGAGATGGTGGAAGAAAGGAATAGAGGGAGAAGAGGAAGAAGACAGGGAATGAAAAGTGAGAGATAAAGGGAAAGTAAGAAAAAGAACTAAAGAGGGGGAGGAAGGAGAGAGGGAGCAGCATACCTGCTTTGGGTAGAAAAACCACTTGAGTTTGCCCTGGGCTTCAGAAGAGGGATGACCCTAATGGGTTGTTTCAGTGACAGACACTTACTTAGTGGTTTCAGAGCTATTTTAGGACACTTTTCTAACTTAATGGCCTCTCTCAGTGTCCAATCACTCACAACAATCCTCCCTCCTCTGCCTGCTCTCTCCTATACTCCATCATCATTGAAGTCACTGTGTGTTTCCATGAGTTGCTAGATGACATTTTTTCTTACAGATCACAGCCCCTGCTAGCTCAGATAGGATATGTTGGCTAAGGATACAGGGAGGGGGCAGGGCCACGAGGAGGAAGAGACCCCTGCAGGATTTTACCCAGGCTAGACTTCATTCCTTCTATGCCTTCTCTCTTCATCTCCACTTCCTAGCTTCTTTGGAGGTCCACTTCCAGTCTCATCTCCTACACCCGACCTTTCTGATCTCTTCATCCCCAGTTTTTAGTGTCTCTCCACAAAATACAACCAAACAATTCTATTTAAAAATTTTTTCACATATATTTTACATCAATAAATACATTCTATGCTCTTCTCCCTATAAAATATAGATTCATGGAGGGCAAAGACAATTTTGATTTTGTCTTCAAGACAGTGTGGTGTAGGGGCTAGGGTACTGGGCTTGGAGTGAAGTAAAACCCGACGTCAAATCCTGTGTTAGACACTGTGTGACCTTTGAAAAGTCAAATATGCCCTAGTTTCCTCCTCTGTTAAAATGAGAGGATTTGGACTTGATGACCCATAAGTTCCTTTCCAACTTTACATCTGTGATCTGATTAATTCTTCCTAGTTGCTTTCTGGGTAAAGGCAAATTACTGTCTCTCTTTTGCTACTTCTCTGATTGGAATGAAGGGGAATTTGGTCCTGGTTGTGATAGAAAGTGAAAAATGAAAGGATCCTAAACCTTGGGACTTGGAGGGATTCGGAGAAGTCATCAAGTCTATCCCTCTGTCTTCTGGCAGGACTGTATCTATCCCTTCATTCATCCATTCATTTATTCATTCTTTTATTCAATAGGTATTTAATGAGTATTCTGGTAATAAGTCTTTGTCCCAGAATAAAGAAAATTCTCCCCATTTCCACTCTTTTTCTTAAACCCTTACCTTTCATCTTGGAATCAATACTGGGTATTTGTTCCAAGGCAGAAGAGTGGTAAGGGCTAGGCAATGGGGGTTAAGTGACTTGCCCAGGGTCACACAGCTGGGAAGTATCTGAGGTCAGATTTGAACCTAGGACCTCCTGTCTATAGACCTGGCTCTTAATCCACTGAGCAACCCAGCTGCCTCCTCCCCATCTCCACTCTTTACCCTCCAGAGAACATGAAAAATTATCCTGTGGTCAACTCATTCTTTCCTCCAATAGCCATCAGTTTTACTTCCCCTGGGCAAATCACTTAATCTTTGTCTACCTTAGCTTCCTTAACTGTATAATGGAGATGACCAATTGGGTAACTGACAAGCCTTGACCTCATCAATGAAATAAGGGAATGTCTCCCAAGCAGATGAAGTCATCCTCTGAGGCCCAGACAGCATCTTCCTTTTCCAGAGGTGGCTTGAAGGGAGGGTGGGAGCTCTTGGGGTTTCTGGTCTCCCAAGGCATGTGGGTGTGTGTGGGCTGCCAACAGGACCTCAGCCCACTTAGTCTTTGTCCAGATGCAGCACTCCAGCCATAACCATCCCTTATCCCTCCCATGACTGTGGGTCTTAGTAAGTGCCACAAAGGTACCAAGAATGTCCTGAAGCCACACCACTGCCACCACTGTGGGCGCTTGACCGAGCACACCTGAGAGATGATCCATGAGGCATGCAGATTTGCTTCTTATGAGAAGTGGGCCATGGAATTGTTAAGGGTGCTTATGTTCATCCAAAAAAAACCAAAGGAATTCACATCCTGGCTAAGAGGAAGAGAGAGGAGCTCAGCAAAATCCAGCTGTCATGAGGAAGGCTGCTGCCAAGAAGGACTAAGCTGGACCCTGCTTCCCTTCCCCACCTACCCAATAAAGATTTGACAAATAGAAGGAAAAAAAAGAATGGGCAGATGAAAACAATTTGTCCCAACAGCCATGAAGGTGGCTGAAGAAGGTGCTATGATTGGTCAGACATTAAAGATGCCAAGGCCATCCACTTGTTTCCAAACTATGATCAGTCATCCTGACTCTTGGCTTACCACCGGGTTTGGATGACTCTAGAAGAGAAAGTGAGGTTGAGTACGTTGTGTAATTCTGCCTCACTTAAACCCAATTCGAATCCAAGTCAAGACATCACTCCTTGATATCATTGGTCCTCTTCAAAAAAAGAAGGGGGAACCAAAACAAAATAGAGATAATAACAACATCTGCCTCCCAGAGTTGTTGTAAGGATCAAAGATAGGATATTCATAAAGCTCTTTGCAAAGAAAGCTATGTAAATACTAGCTATATTATTATGCATCTGAAGCTTTGTCATTTGGGAGGATTAAATTTATTTTGTTTAAATGCCAGCAAAGTCCTTTCCCCTAGCTAACCAAACTCCTTCATGCTATAATTTAAGCCTCCTGTTCTGCACTCAGTACTGGGAAGGAGGTGATCATCTGCCCAAGTGGACCAGAAGTAATCCTCTAATCCTGTGACTCCCTTCACAGACCCTGCTGTCTACCTGCTAATTTTCCTTGGTCCAAGTTGCATTCTCTGAGATCTCATTCCAAACTCCTGCAATCTTGAAATGGTAAAGGACTGTAGAAGACATCTCGTCCTGCTTGGATGACATTCTGGACAAGAGTCATCTACTCTCTACATGAAGACCCTCAGTGAAGGGAAACCTGCTACCCCCCAGAGGCAATTCATTCCATTTTGGAATTGAATTTATTGTTTGGAAGATTTTCCTGACCTCAAACTGTAATCTACCTGACTGCGGTTTTTACCCACTGCTCCTACTTCTTCTTCTTCTTTTTAAATAAACCCTTACCTTTCATCTTGGAATCAATACTGGGTATTGGTTCCAAGGCAGAAGGGTGGTAAGGTCTAAGCAATTGGGGTCAAGTGACTTGCCCAGGGTCACATAGCTGGGAAGTGTCTGAGGCCAGATTTGAACCTAGGACCTCCCGTCTCTAGGCTTGGCTCTCAATCCACTGAGCTACCCAGCTGCCCCCATTAGTAAGAATTTCATAGTAATTGAGGAAGGTAGGTTGGATAGAAGACTCAAAAAGACCTCTTGCAGAAGAAGTTTAGTCTTGAAAGAAGCCAGGAAACAGAGGTGAAGAAGAAGAGTATTTGGGGTGTAGAATTGGCTAGTGAAAATACTTGGAGCTGGAGGATAAACTGTTTATCCAGTGTCCAGTGTGCGGAATAGCAAGGAGGCTGTATCACTTAATAAGTGGGGGATAGTAAGATGTAAGAAAATTCTAGATATAAGAAAGGGCCAGTTATGAAGAGCTTTAAAGGAACAACAGAGGATTTTCTGTTTGATCCCAGAAGTTGGATCAAACTGGGAGTCAACTGAATTTGGCAGGGAGTTGACAACATCAGATCTGTGCTTTGGGGAGATCAATTTGGTGGCTGGATGGAGGATGGGTTTGAATAGGGAGAAATTCAAATAGGAAGATGACCCACCTGAGGCTATAGGGACAGCCCAGGAGTAAGGAGATGAGAGTCTGCACTAGAGTAGTGGCAGTGTTAGGAAAGAGAAGGAGATGGATTTGAGAGACATTACAGATGTGAAATGGACAGATGTTGGCAACACATTGGTATGAGGGGTGAGAGCTAGTGAGAAGTCCAGGATGACTCATAGGATGGGAGTTTGGATGACTGAGAGGATTATGGTGCCACAGACAGGCTACATACCTCATGTCCTAGTTATGGGCATAGAAGGGAGAGGGAATTAAGGGACATATTCTTAACCTTTCCCCAACCTGGTTGGAAATAGCAATTATCATCGTTGACCCTCTCTACAACATCATAAAATAGGGAGTCCAGGTTTTTTAATCCTCATTTTACAGAAGAGGAAACAGAGGATCACATAGTTAAGAGTAGGATTTGAACCCAGGACTTCTTGGCTCTAGGTTTAGTATTCTGTTGAATCTATACTTAGTTATTTTAAAAGCAATAAAGTGGACATGCAATGTGTATGGCCAAAAGTGAGGGAGGGAAGCAATCACGCAGATGCCACCATTGTTTCCTCCAGTGGAAGGAGGGTCCCCTTCACAAAGGGACCAGAAGGGTAGACAGATGGTAGCTCTGACAGGGTGCTAAGTATTGTCCCAATATTGCCTGACACTGCCTTCCTTCACATCTTATCACCAAGTCGGAAGCTCCATCTTGCTCCCCCATCTGATATGGCCTGGCCTCCCTCCCTTCTCTGGACCTCCAGAGAAGAGTGAATGACTGGGCAGATGGATCCCTGCAGAGACCATTTGCTTTCCCTGTGTCAAGAAATGACCAGGAACATTGATGATTCCAGATGGCACCCCTCTTTGCAGACTGTGTGGAAAGGCATGCAGGCTTCCCTCCCTCCTTTCCAGAATGGAAAGAGATCTGGGATATTAAAAGACCTTGCCCCCAACCATGAGTCCCCAAGGGCATAACAGCTTGTGAATGCTTCTAGAAGCCCAGCCTTCACACTTCAAATCTCAATTTTCAGAGATCTGAACATCTATAGGAGGGAAAACATCATAGCATCCTAGGCAATTCGAGCAAGAAGGGACCTTAGAAATCATCTAGTCCAAACTCATTTACAAAAGAGGAAACTGAGTCCCAGGAAGGTGAATAACTTGCCCCAGGTTATGTGTGTGCTTAGTAGAAAGAGATGGTTGGATCCCTGGGCTCATGACACCAAATTCAATCATTGTTCTGCTGTATCACCAGAATCTGCCAAGCAAGGCTTTCATCTCCACATTGGTAACCCAGGAAGACAATTCATGGTGTGTGAATGATACAGCAGAGACATCTTAGTCTGGGGTAAGATCCCCAAGGACAGTGCAGGGTACCAGGATGAGGACATGTTTACATGGTGCCGAACAGATGCTAACAGCTAGAAAATTTTGTCAGATATGTAGATATTATGCTTGTGTGACATTTTGTCTGTCTGACACGTTACCCGGCCTCAGCCTTGCTCTGCCTCAGGGATGCTAGCACATCTGGAAACCTAGAAATACATGATTTAGATGGATTGGCTGGTTTTTTCTTCAATGTTCAAAGCACCTCCATATCCATTATCATATTGGATTCAATGTTGTTGTTCAATTGTTTCAGTCATGTAGGACTTTTTGTGACCCAGTTTGGGGTTTTCTTAGCAAAGATACTGGAGGGGTTTGCCATTTTCATCTCCAGATCATTTTATAGATGAAGAAACTGTGGCAAAAGTGACTTGACCAGGGTCATACAGCTAAGAGATTCAATTTAAGGAACCACTTGCAGCAATTAAAACCATACAAAAGGAGAAGGGGCAGCCATGAGAAATAGTCTGGTTCATATAGAGACTGGATGACCATTTGTTGTATATATTATAAAAGGTTGTTGTTGTTCAGTCCTTTCAGCTATGTCTTACTCTTTGTGATCCCATCTGGAGTTTTCCTTCGCGACGATTCTGAAGTGGTTTGCCATTTCCTTCTCCAGTTCATTTTACAGATGAGCTGAGAGAGGGCTAAGTGACTCACCCAGGGTCACATCACTATTGTCTGAGACTGGATTTGAACTCAGGTCTTCCTGATTCCAGACCCCGTGCTCTAAATACTGTGAAACCTAGCTGCCATAATTCATGTTATTCTCCTATATAAGTAACTTCAGTGACTTCTCGTGGCATTGAAGATAAAACATAAACCCTTTAGTTTAGCATTTCAGTCCTTTCACAAATGATCTCCTGACTTCCAATATAGATCTATTCAACATGATAGCCTTCATGTTATAATCATGCCCATTTCATAGAGGAGGAAACTGAAGTTCAGAGAAATGAAGTCACTTGTCTAGGTCAGACAGCTAGAAAGTAAGCTGTGGTGGGATTCAAACCTAGGTTTTCGAGCACCTGGCCAGTGCTATTTCCATTACTCCATGTTGTCCCCACCCCCTACCCCCATCCAACATTTGGCCTTCATTCAGAAAAATCCCCGATCCTCAGAAAAACGACCCCTGCTTGTAACCCTAAATTCAGGCTGGTGACTCAGTTGTTTGAGTTTTGCTTAAAAAAAAAAAAAAAGGTTGCCTAGCCTTTGTGAGATTCTGTTCTAGCCCCTGAATGTGTCTTGGTCAATCTCATCTCTCCTTTGCAGTCGGCTTCCTATAAAGTAACTGAATGTTATTTACCTGCCTTGCAGCAATGTGAGGGAGGATTAATTAATTAATGTTTGTAAAGTGCTTCAGAGACCAAAAAGCTTCATGTAAATGCCAGGCGACTAATGAATCTGGAGTCTCGGTGCTGCAGCTCCAGGATAAGGGCTCTGTTTGCCGTTGGATAAAAACAGCTTCTCAGTCGCGAAAATTAAAATTACACATTTTTAAAAATTGTGTTTTGTCATGGCAGATTAACTGCACTCTCTGGGCCCTGGTGCCACCTGCCATCATTGGATTCTGAGGCTTGGATGGGGATGAGCATCCCAGGACTGAAGAGCAGGGCAAGGGAAATGTGTGTGTGTGTGTGTGTGTGTGTGTGTGTGTGTGTGTGTGTGTGTGTGTGAGAGAGAGAGAGAGAGAGAGAGAGAGAGAGATAGAGAGAGAGAGAGAGAGAGAGAGAGAGAGCGAGAGAGAGAGAGAGAGAGAGAGAGAGAGAGAGAGAGAGAGAGGAGGTAGGGGTTTTAGGTAAAGGGAACTGAGGCTTTGACCATTGAAAACATCAGAGTAGAGGGCAGCTAGAGAGCTCAGTGGATTGATAGCCAGAAGTCCTGGGTTCAGATTTGATTTCAGAATCTTCCTTGCTGTGTGACCCTGGACAAGTCACTTAAACCCCACTGCATAGTTCTTACCATTTTTCTGCCTTGGAACCAATATAATGTATTCATTCTAAGACTGTAGGTAAGGGGAAAGAAAGAAAAAGAAAGAAAGAGAAAAATGAGGAAAAGAAAAAAGCAAGTAAAGGGAGAGAGAAAGAAAGGAAGAAAAGAAGAGAGAAAGAAAAATAGAGATAAGGTGATAAAGAAAGAAAGAGAGAAATGAGGAAAAGGAAAAAGAAAGAAAAGGAAGAGAAAAGGAAGAAAAGAAGAGAGAAAGAAAGAAAGAAAGAAAGAAAGAAAGAAAGAAAGAAAGAAAGAAAGAAAGAAAGAAAGAAAGAAAGAAAGAAAGAAAGAAAGAAAGAAAGAAAGAAAGAAAGAAAGAAAGAAAGAAAGAAAGAAAGAAAGAAAGAAAGAAAGAAAGAAAGAAAGAAAGAAAGAAAGAAAGAAAGAAAGAAAGAAAGAAAGAAAGAAAGGAAGGAAGGTCAGGACTGCAAAGGTTGCTGAATGTGGAGACATAAACCCAAAGACCAGGGAAAAGACTGGACTTGTAGAGTATCAGATTCTGGTTTGGTTGTGTCTAAAGAACAGAAATGGAAGGCCTATACTCAAACAGGGTCTTTTCAGAAACTTCTGGACCAAATCTCAGCTCTGTTGTGAGAATCTGACCTTTTATTTTGTGTTTGGCCTCCTGGGTGAAAGAACAGATGCTTTTGTAACTAAAAATAATGAATGAAAGCTCAGCTCACAGAGCCTAGGTCAGGAGGAGTTATTTATTGGCAAATACTCCTGAGCAAAGCAACATAGGTGTCCTCATCAGCTCCTGGAACACAGAGGACCAGGGTGCTCAGCACTTACTGTGCCAATGTAGTAGTCATTCACTTTGGACCAAAACTCCTTGATCAGGGTAATGCATATATTCTTTTCAAATGCTTTTAGATGCCAGAAGTTGACTAAATAATGAAACCACAGCCCTCTTTTTCCTTTTTTTCCCTCTTTCTTCTTCTTCCTCCTTTTCTCCTCTTCTCCCTTTGCTTTTCCTCCACTCTTCATTTCTCTCCTCTTTTCTTCTCTCCACATTATTCTTTTCCTCTTCTCTGAATTCTCCTCCTTCACCTCCTTTTCTCTCTCATCCCATACTCCTCTTTATTCTTCTTTTCTCTCCACTTTTCTCATCTCTTCCTACACATCCTCTTACATATTTTCTTTCTCTGCTTTTCTTTCTCTTTCTCCTCCTTTTCTGCTTCCCCTTTCTTCCTCTCCTCCCCATTTTCTTCTCCTCCTTCACTTATTAAAATGGAAGAAATATTATTAGCTGGTAAACCCTCATCTAAAAGCCAAGCTTTCTGCCCTTTCAATTCTGCATCCCTGAACAATGACTTTGTCTCTATTCTGGCTTTTCACTGAAAAAAGCAAAAACTTGATAAGAGAATCCAAGTTCTCTCCAAGCATGTCAGTGGCAAAAACAAAACAAACAAACAACCTAACAAATGTTAAACAAAACAAATGAGAGCCAAGGTTTTCCGCCCCCTAAATAAGGTTCCTTTAAGAGGAAGAATGAATGATTCTGAAGGGGACCTTGATATATGTGGATGCAGTCCAAGGAGTCCTCCACTCTGCAGGGGGCTCAGAATAATTTCCTCCCCCTGTTTTTTCGTGTGTCTCCACTAGCCTGAGTGAGAAACAGAGGACATGATTCTCAGCAATTCTTGCAGTCATTGGCAAGTCCTCAAATTGTTTGCACCCAAAGCACAGCAGTCAGAAATCCCCAGGCAGATTCCAGCAGCTGCACTGCCTAAGTGAGTCTAGAGAGAATTCTGTCCCCTGAGCTCTTCTGTTCCCCTGCTGCCCAGATAATTTTATTTGTGAGTCTATGGGACTACAGAAATGGCCTACAAATGTGATGGCACATGCAAGGCCCTGTGATCCCCCAGAAGCAGGGTGTTATCCTTGGTTCCCACCATGGAAGCTTACCAGCCAGTGTTGAACTCCACGTGGGCATCAAAAAACCCCACGATCGGAGAGGTTGCTGCTTTCCAGCCCTGGATCCGGGCTCGGATGAGCCCTTCTCTCTTGGTGTTGCGGACTATTTTCACCAGCCCTGGGTATCTCTTATTTACATACTGATCCAGATTAAATTTCAGCTCCACTGAAGAAAAAGAACAGAACATCAGGGTTCAACCTGAAGGAAGTGGGAGGGAGTAAATCCTTTCTGATCAGGCATGCCAAAGGAAGAATGAAGCAATGAAAAACAATGCAAAATCTGCAATGCAACAGGATACAATAGAACACCAGGCAATACAAGAATGAAGCAATGAAATAATACAATCTCCTTCAATAAAACATGATACAATATAATACCAGGCAGTATGATTTTTGTTTTCATTAACTGCAATACAATGGGGGGGGGAAGCTGGGTGGTCCAGTGGATTGAGAGCAAGACCCAGAGACAGGAAGTTCTAGGTTCAAATCTCACCTCAGCCACTTCCTAGCTGTGTGACCCTGGGCAAGTCACTTGACCCCCATTGCCTAGCCTTTACTACTCTTCTGCCTTTGGAAACAATACACAGTATTGATTCTAAGACAGAAGGTGAGGGTTTAAAACAAATAAAATAAATGCAATACAATGTAACAAGCATTGATTGAGTCCTTGCTAAGTACACAGCATAGGGTCTCATAGAGCATGGTTGACTTGCCACTTTCCCCTAGAAGTCTTGAATTAATCTGCTCTTAATTTTATCAAGTGAAATAATGTTGCATAGTGGATAGAGAACTGGCCTGAAAAGGTAGCAAGATCTGAGTTCAAGTTCAGTCTCTGCTACTTGTTAGCTGGGCAGCTCACTTAACCTCTCTCTAGGCAACTCTCTTCAGACCAATTTTCAGCGAAGGCATCAACCTGCATTGTCAAAGGAGTTTTCTTCAAACATTGAAATCCCAGGTCCAGCCCTTATGCCTACAAGGACCCTCTGTTACTCTGCATTCCTCATGTCTTCAGTTTGCAGACTGCTAATGGTTAAGAAGTGGTATGGCATGGGCGCAGCTGGGTGTCTCAGTGGATTGAGAGTCAGACCCAGAGATGGGAGGTCCTGGGTTCAAATCTGGCCTCAGATACTTCCCAGCTGTGTGACCCTGGGCAAGTCACTTGACCCCCATTGCCTAGCCCTTACCACTCTTCTGCCTTGGGACCAATACACAGTATTGATTCCAAGGTAGAAGGTAAGGGTTAAAAAAAAAAGAAGTAACATATCATAATGAATATCCAGTTATTTGCAGAGAATGTGCCAGTCTGCTTTGGCAGGGGGACTTGCCTCACCTACGAGTACCCTGTAACAGTAAAATCTCAGGTTCAGTTCTTATGCCTACTAGAAGCATTCCCATCCCATGAACATTCTCTTCTTCTGTTTGCAAAATGATAATAGCTTAACATAGTGAATAACTTTCTGGACTGGTTGTTATTTTTATGCATTTATTTTTTTAACCCTTACCTTCTATTGTGGTAACAACTCTAAGACAGAATGGCAAGGACTAAGCAAATGAAGCTAAGTGACTTGCCTAGGGTCACACAACTAGGAATGGACTGAGGTCAAATTTGAACACAGGTCCTCCCAACTCCAAGACTGACACTCTCTCCACCATGCCTTCTAACTACCTCTTGGACTTGCCCAAAAGACTTTGGTTCAAATCCCACCTTTGACAGTAACTAGCTGTGTGACCATGAATAAGTCATTTAACCTCCCCATGCTTCAGTCATCTCCCTAAGGTTTAGGTAAGTCCCATTTCCAGCTAATAATGAATGCACCTGGAGGAGACCCTCAGGGTATGGGAGATCAGGAGTGATTTGTGGCAACATAGCTAGACTGCAGAGGTAGTCCTCTGCCAAGAAGAATTCCCATGTCCTCTGTGCACACAGGTAACAACAGCCCCCATTTCTAGAGTGCTTTCCCCCTAACAGTCCAGTGAGGGGGGGGGGCCCTGGAATTGCCCTGCTCCTCTTTTTTACAGATGAGGAAACACAGGCTCAGGGGAGTTAACTCATTAAATGGTCTGTCCAAGGTCATACAGCCTTAAAATAAATGGACATGCGGCTTGTACTCACACTTACATCATTTCATACATGTCTAATCTATCTTTCCAAATGGGATCTAAGATCTCTAAGGGCAGAAACTATAAGACTCCTGACTCCTCCCTCCCCAGCACAGGGAAGCAAGGGCTCACACTGTCTGGAGCCTCTACAAAGGCTTGTTCATTCATGTAGAATCATGGTTCGTAGAGCTAGAGTTTAGAAAGGATGCCACTTCTGCCCATTTGAGACTGGGTGTTTAGATTAAATAATCATTTCAGCATTGAAAGGAATGCAGGATTTAGAGGAAGAAGTCACCTTCTATGGGGCAGCTAGGTGGCTCAATGGTTGGAGAGCCACACCTGGAGAAGCTGACCTCAGATACTTCCTAGCTGGGTGACCCTGGACAAGTCACTTAACCCCATTGCCTGGCCCTTACTGCTTTTCTGCCTTGGAACTGATACTTAGTATTGATTCTAACACAGAAGGTACAAGTTATGTTTGTTTGTATTTTAATAGGAGATCACTAGGTAGCTCAGTGGAGTGAAAGCTGTCCTGGAGCTGGGTTTAAATCTGGCCTCAAGGCACTTCCTAGTTATATGACCCTGAACAAGTATCTTAAGCCTGTTTTCCTATCCCTTATCTTTAGAGTTGTTACTTAGACAGAAAGTAAGGGTTTTTTGTATTTTTTTAAAGGAAGTAATTGGGGGCAGCTGGATGGCTCAGTGGATTGAGAGCCAGGTCTAGAGATGGGAAGTCCTGGGTTCAAATGTGACCTCAGACACTTCCCAGCTGTGTGACTCTGGGCAAGTCACTTAACCCCCATTGCCTAGCCCTTACCGCTTTTCTGCCTTGGAACCAATACATAGTATTGATTCCAAGATGGAAGGTAAGGGTTTAAAAAAATAAATGAAAAAGAAACAATCATCTAGGTCATCAAGTCTAACTAACTATCCCTATTTTATAGGTGAGGAAACTAAGGCTCCTAATAGCACAGTGACTTGCCCAAGATCAAACAGCTTAGCAAGCATCAGAACTGAAACTTTAATTTAATTAAATTAGACAAACTTTCCACCAGATCCATACCTTGTCATTCCAAATCCAATGCCATTTAGAAATCATCTTGTCCAACATTTTAAACTCATCTTTTGCATCTTAGAATCAATACTGTGTATTGGTTCCAAGGAAAAGAGAAGTAAGGGCTGGGTAATGGGTATTAAGTGACTTACCCAGGGTCATACAGTCAGAATTGAACCCAGGACCTGCTCTCAATCCACTGAGCCACTTAGCTGTTCCCTGCCCATTCTTTTCATTTAATAGAGAAGGAAGCTGAGACTCAGAGAAAGTCCTACAATCTTTGTCCAGTCACATAGCTGTTTAATAACAAGCCTGGCACAAGAACCCAGGACTTGTCATTCCCAGACCAGGGCTCTTTTCCTCATTTGGAAGATACTTAATCTAACATTTGGGAATGCTTAGCTAGCCTCCTCTTACCAGCTAAAGGAAAACCCAAGTGCCTGAGAAGGACAATGACTAGGAGAGTGTCCTAGTGCCCACCCATTGCTGAGGTCCTGGGGTTTATAATGAGACCTGCCCAGCCCAGCCCTGAGCATCTCTTCCCCACCCCACCATCCCCAGGCGCACACCCCTCGTGGTCCTCACCGTTATCGCTGTTGTCATCCACCAGGATTATCTCTTTGAGCAGGTGAGATGGGGTGTGGTTGACCACACTGTGCACTGAGCGCAGGATCACCGACAGAGCTTCATTGACAAAAATGAAGACCACAGAGATCTGGGGCAGATCCTCGGAATATGCCATGTGTTTGCACCTGGAGAACACAAGATGGGGAGGGGAGAGCATCAAAAGTGAAGCCCAGGTACAAAGATCATCATTTTAGGACTGGAGATCATCTACCCAAAGCCCATTGTTTTACAGAGGGAGACAGTGAGTCAGAAAGGTTGTGATGGCACAGTCACAAGGTCTGCATGTCCACAGAATCAGAAGCACAGAGCTCTGAAGGACCTGGGATGAAATCTAGTACAACTCCATTTCCCAAAAAGGGAAACGAAAACCTGGGGAAGAGTAGTAAGTTGCTCTAAGTCACAAAAGTAGCAAACATCAGAGTCAGAATTTGAATCCAGGTCCTAAGGCTCCAAATTCAGCTTTCTTTTTATTGTTCCAGTGGGAGCAGCTAGCTCTCCCTGAGGGTATATAGTTTCTTCACATCCCCTCTCCTAGTCATCTAAATAGCATCCCCAGTTACCACTACTCTTGGCTAAGTACTGTAGAGGTACTACAGGGAAGGAGGCAGGAAGAATTGGGGTAGCATTCCAGCTCTACCCTCAGGAAATTTGTAATCTAGTTGGAGACACAAGCTGCTACTTCAATAATCTGTGTTTTGTTATTTTGGACACTCTTTCAGCAGAAAAAGATCAAAACCCCTCTATAAGTGAGATCATCTTGGAAAATTGTTTGGGACAAAAATTTAGTGTTTCTGAGGCCAACTAAATAAATTTGGCTCTGCTAGTCCTTCTGTGAAAGTCATTCTAACTTGGCAAATCCTCTCGGAAGGTATGTTGTCCTTGTATAACCTCCAAGAACTCAGGGACACCTACATGGCCCCGAGTATGAATAATTCACAGACTATGTTAATAAATAAATCAATAAATATTTATTAAGCACCTATTATATGCTAGGTGGACAGCTAGATAGATGGTGAGGTGGATAGAGCATCAGACTTGAAATCAGGAAGACTCATCTTCCTGAGTTCAAATCTAGCCTTAGATATTTAATGGAGTGGCCCTGGACAAGTCACTTAACCTCTGCCTGCCTCAGTTTCTTGAACTGTAAAATGGGGGTTCTAATAGCACCTACTTTCCAGTGCTATTTTGATGATCAAATGAAATAGTATTTGGAAAGCACTTAACAGAGCACCTAATGTGTGATTGGCACTTAATAAATACTTCTTTCCTTCCTGTTGTTTAGAAAGGCAGTGTTGTATGGTAGATAAAGCTGGCCTTAGAGTATGAAAGACTTGAGTTCAAGTCCTGCCCCTGACATATGCTGGTTGTGTGCCCCTGGGCAAATCCTTCAGCAGTCATAAAATTTCAAAGAAGGCATTGAATTGGAATGGAAATAAATTATTCCTCACTGTGAATTCCCTTAAAGCTTAACTCAGGTGTAACTTCTTCCACTAAAAATTTCCTCGCCCCAACACTCCCAGTTGTCAGTGGTCTTTCCCTTCTCAAATCATGGTGCCCATCCTTATCTGGTAGGTTTCAGCTTCCTAGTAGACTATAAGCTCCCTGAGAATAGAGATTGTTTCTTTTCTTCCTTCCTTTTTTTTTTGTAGCTTCCCAAGCAGAAGGGATAGAATAGAGTAGGTGATCAAAAAGTATTTATTTTAGGGGCAGTTAGGAAGCATGGTGGATAGAGCACCAGGCCTGGAGTTGGGAGGTCCTGGGTTCAAATCTGATCTCAGACACTTCCTAGCTGTGTGACCCTGGGCAAGTCACTTAACACCATTGATCTAGCCTTTGTTGCTCTTCTGCCTTAGATGAATACTAAAGACAGGAGGTAAGGGTTTTTTAAAAAGTCCTTATTTGATTGCCCTGAAATAGAGAAACCTGGTAGGCAAGATAAGCTATAAAAGCAACAACAGGGTTAGGAGGAAAACATTTTAAATATCAGCTCTCATCAGGGCCTCCATGAAAAAGCAGTGGGGATTTCTCAGTGCTCACTCCTTGCATTAAAATGAACTCAAACCTGCTTAATTAGAAGTGTGACCTCATTCCCCCAGTACACACCCCAGGTTTCCATGGCAACTGTGGAGCTGCCTGGCCAGCCCCAGCCCATGCCAACCTCTGTCTCTCTTGCCCTTTCTCATTAGAGCTGATGACCTGGTTATCCAGCATTTCTGTGTAATGGTTTTGCTCCCACTTCTTTTCAGCACCATGCTCAGGGGTCTCCTCTTCAACAACAGGGACAAGTTTCTAAATAGCACAGAAAAGGGAGGTCTCTGCTCTGGTCAAAGTTGCTGAAGGAGGAGGAGGAGGAGGAAGAAGACAGAGTCTGGCCCAGGCTCTAAAAAGGGGGGGGCAGCTGGGTAGCTCAGTGGATTGAGAGCCAGACCTGGAGATGGGAGGTCCTGGGTTCAAATGTGATCGCAGACACTTCCAGCTGTGTGACCCCCATTGCCTAGCCTTTACCACTCTTCTGCCTTGGAGCCAATACACAGACAGTATTGACTCCAAGGCAGAAGGTGAGGGTTTAAAAAATAAATAAATAAAAATTAAAAAAAGAAGAAGAAAAGTGTCCTCCACTCACCCTCCCAGCAGGACACAAGCAGGTGTCCCCTAAAAATAGCCTGGCACCTGCAGAGTAAGACCTCCCCATCAGCTGGGCCCTTCCTCTGCTATTTGCAAGTTTTTCCTCCATTTTAATCCACTTGCATTTCTCTTTCCTGCCTTCCTAGCCAGTGAGGACTTATCTTCTGTTCTACCTGACCTGCCTGCCTGCATTTAGGCAGCCTCGGAGCTCCCTGGACCATTCAGGTCTCTGTCTTGGCTCAAAGCTCAGGCTTGTCCTGAGTTGGTGAATGGGTGGTAATTCTGTGGAAGTAATGGGTCTGGAATCAGAAGAACTGGGTTTGAATCCCTTACCTTTGACATATTCAGTTCCCTTCAAGGCCAACCAAACTCTTATGAAATGCCAGCTATGTGTTAGGTACTATATGAAGCTAAGGGGACAGAGATAAAAATCAAAAGGCCCCTGACCTCAAGCCCTTATATTTTGGGGGGTGCATGTGGAGGGGTGCAGATGGGATATACATGTGAGAGAATCCAAGGTATATGGTACAGGGGAAAGAATCCTTCCTGGATTCAAATTCTGCTTTTGACATTTATTATTTGTATGACTGTGGTTGTCATTTAACCAACCCCCCCAGTCTCAGTTTCCTAATTTGTAAAATGGGGTTTCTTCCAACTTTGGTTCTATGATCCTCTATATAAATATAAAATATATACTAAAGTAACTTCAAGAGAGAAGAAATACTGATAATCAAAGGGTTCAGGAAAGCATCTCTTGGGAACAATTTCTTCATCTTTAAAATGAGAGGATTGGACTTCATGACCTCTTTAAGGTCCATTCCTGCTGGAAATCTATGATCCTATACTTTAGATTTTCTTTTGATGAAATCTACTTTTTGATACAAGAGATCAAGGACCACTCATTCTCTGTTCTTTGTCAAATTTCAGCAGTATCCTTTCCTTTTCTTCTTTTTAAACCCTTACTATAAGGCAGAAGAGCAGTAAGGGCTAGGCAATTGGGGTTAAGTGACTTGCCCAGGGTCACCCAGCTAGATTTGAATCCAGATCCTCCTGACTCCAGACCTGATGTTCTATAAACTGTGCTACCTCATTGCCCCACAACATCCTCCTCCTCCTCCTCCTCCTCCTCCTCCTCCTCCTCCTCCTCCTCCTTCTCCTTCTCCTTCTCCTTCTCCTTCTCCTTCTCCTTCTTCTCCTTCTCCTTCTCCTTCTCCTTCTCCTTCTCCTTCTCCTTCTCCTTCTCCTTCTCCTTCTCCTCCTTCTCCTTCTCCTCCTTCTCCTCCTCCTCCTCCTCCTCCTTCTCCTCCTTCTCCTCCTCCTCCTCCTCCTTCTCCTCCTTCTCCTTCTCCTTCTCCTCCTTCTCCTCCTTCTCCTTCTCCTTCTCCTCTTCCTCTCCGCCTCCTACTCTTCTTCTCCTTCTTCCTCTCCATCTTCCTCTTCCTCTCCATCTTCCTCTTCCTCTTCCTCTTCTTCTTCTTCTTCTTCTTCTTCTTCTTCTTCTTCTTCTTCTTCTTCTTCTTCTTCTTCTTCTTCTTCTTCTTCTTCTTCTTCTTCTTCTTCTTCTTCTTCTTCTTCTTCTTCTTCTTCTTCTTCTTCTTCTTCTTCTTCTTCTTCTTCTTCTTCTTCTTCTTCTTCTTCTTCTTCTTCTTCTTTTCTCCTCCTCCTCCTCCTCCTCCTCCTCCTCCTCCTCCTCTTTGTTAACTTGTCTCATCTTATCTCCCCATTTCTTAGTTCCTGTGGGACCTTACTCAGGGCAAGTACTCAGTCCAAGCTCAGTGTCAGCTCATAGAAGAGTTCACAAGTGTTCTGGTCTAATCATCCACTGGAAAAGAAGCCTTTCAGAGCTTTGTAAAAACAGGCCTAAGATCTGGGCTACATTGGCACACTTCTAGGATGCTATTTACTTATGGCAGAGAACTATTATTAAGTGTGAGTCATTCCTTATCAGAGATAGGATAACACTTTATAATCTACAGCAGCATCAGCATCCCTCTAAGCAGCAGGGAGTTCCCTTCCCTGATGTCTTCTCTCTGATGCTCATAGCTAGAATGTCAATCAGTCAATAAGGTAAGCCTTTATTAATCACCTACTATGTGCCAGGCATTGGGTTATGTTGGAGATACAAAGAAAGATAAGAAGACAGTCTCTACTTTCAAGAAATTCACTGTCTATTGAGAAGAACAAAGTCCCCATATACACCAAAATATTTATAGAAGAACTTTTTGTGATAGTTAGGTGGCTCAGTGGATAGAGAGCTGGTCCCAGAGATGGGAGGTCCTGGGTTCAAATCTGAACTCAGACACTTCTTAGCTGTGTAACCTTGGGCAATTCCCTTAACCCCCTCTTCTGGCCTAGAAAAAATACACAGTAAAAATAAGGGAAAAAAATGAACTTGGAAACAAAGGGGTTACTCATCAAATGAGGATGGCTAAACAAGATGTGATACCTAAATGTAATGAAATATATCTGTGCTGGCAGAAATGATAGATGTGAGGAATTCCAAGAGGCATGGAAAAATCTACATGAACTGATACAGACTGAAAGCAGAGCCAAGAAAATAATATACACAGTAACAAGAACAATACAAATGGAAAGAATGACTACACCCCCCCCCAATCAAAAGTCAATGTAATAAAATTATAAAAATCAAACAAGGGGAAGCCAGGTTGTACAATGGATTGCGCACCAGATCTCGAGTCAGAGGGACCTGGGTTCACATATGGCCTTAGACAAGTCACTTAACCTTAGTTTCCTTTTCTGTAAAAATGTGGGTGATTTTATAGCATCTGTATCCCAGGATTTCTGTGAAGATCAAATCAGATAATTATAAGGTTCTTAGTACAGTATCTGGAACATAGTAAGTGCTGTAGAAATGCTATTATTATTAACGATTATCATTATATTGTAAGAAAGGAGGAAATAGATACATTTAAAGAGTCATAGAAAAACTTACATGAACTGAGGCAGAGTGAAATCAGTAGAACCAGAGGAACAATTTATACTATGGTGTCAAAATCATAAAATATGAATA
This sequence comes from Monodelphis domestica, assembly GCF_027887165.1. Classification (NCBI taxonomy): domain Eukaryota; kingdom Metazoa; phylum Chordata; class Mammalia; order Didelphimorphia; family Didelphidae; genus Monodelphis; species Monodelphis domestica. The sequence goes on from NC_077229.1 coordinate 58,932,165, forward strand.
GTTTTGAAGAATTTTATATGCTGATGGAGAATGAAATAATTAGAACCAAGAAGGAAAAAAATTTTATTGATAAAACATTGGAATACCAAACAACTTCAAAAGCTATAAGTGCTGTGATGAACACAGTGATCATTCATGATTCCAAAGGACCAATGAAATAATGCTATTCGTTCATAGTCACACAACAGATTTAGAATGCAAAGTTATATAATATGTGTGTGTGTGTGTGTGTGTGTGTGTGTGTGTGTATAGAAAGGGGGAGAGGGAGAGAGACTGAGGGAATTTGTTTTTCTTGACTGCATTTATTTATTACAATAAAATTTTCTTCTTTTTTCTTCTCCTAATGGGTTGGGGAGTGGGAGGAAGAGAAAATAGATTTCTGCTAATATTTAAAAAGAGAGAGAGATGGTGGTACTACAGCTATAAACTGCAGTTAAGGTCACTGTATTATTAGTTTTACTAACTGTTTTACTGTTCTATAAGAGACCTTCCATTAATCAAGAATTTTAATTTTTAAATGTTTGTAATCTAAAAAGAAAATGCATCAATAAAATAGAAAGTGTACAAAATTAAGAAAAAAAAAAACCCAGAGTGGGATTTTAGCTGGTACTTGAAAGAAGACAGAGAAGCCAGAAGAAATGTCTTTGGAGAGATTGTACAAAATCAAAACTGGAAGGGTCCATATGGTCCAAAATATACCTGGCCATGAATTTACAACATGACCAGCAAGTTATTTATTGCCCATCTTTTACTTGAAGGAATTCCATGTGTTTGTTTGTGAGGGGATGCCGGGGAGGGAAGCCCTACTACTTCCCAAGGAAGCCCATATCACTTTTTGTTGTTGTTGTTTAGTTGTTTTCAGTTGTCTGACTCTTTGTGAACCCATTTGGGATTTTCTTGGCAAAGATTCTGGAGTGGTTTGCCATTTTTCGCTCCATGTCATTTTATGGATTAATAAACTGAGGCAAGCAAGGTTTAGTTATTTTCCCAGGGTCACACAGCTAGTAGTGATTGAGGCCAGATTTGAACTCAGAAAGATGAGTCTTCCTGACTCCAGGACTTGCGTTCTATCCATTGCTCCACCTAGTTGTTCCCTCTTAGACAGCTCTTATTGTTAAGGTTTTTAACATCAAGCTGAAGTGGCCCTCTCAAAACCTTTCTTCCCGTTTGTCTAATTCCTCTCTCTGAGGCCAAGAAGCACAAATATAATCCTTTATAGGGTTGCTCACTGATCCTTTAAAGAGACTGCATTTCCAAAGAAGTAGAAACTATTAGATCTAATTGTCCCCTAGGTAACGTCCATTGGGAAATTTCATTGCCTTCACAGGTCAACAGGGAGTTCTGGTGCACTACTGTACTAAACCAGAATGTTCCAAATAAGAATTAAAAGGGGGCGGGGGCAGCTGGGTAGCTCAGTGGATTGAGAGCCAGGCCTAGAGATGGGAGGTCCTGGGTTCAAATCTGGCCTCATATTCTTCCCAGCTGTGTGACCCTGGGCAAGTCACTTGACCCCCATTGCCTAGCCCTGACCACTCTTCTGCCTTGGAGCCAATACACAGTATTGACTCCAAGGTAGAAGGTAAGTGTTTAAAAAAAAAGAATTAAAAGGGTGACAATTTCTTATTGATGACCTTGGAAGCAAGTGATGCTGGTTAGAATTTAGTGCCTCTAACACCTTGGCCAGAACTTAAAAGCTGGGGTGGAAAAGCCCTGGGGAAAACAACCCCGTGGAGAAGAAAAGTCAGATTGTGACTTCGAGTTAGGAAATTAGGCTCTTATACGCTTTTTGCAAGCTGCACTGAAGCATTGGAATTCTCAACTGGAACAGTCCTAGCATCTGTCCAGAGAGAATCTGTAGCAGAAGTGGGTAGGAGATAGATCGTAGGATCTGGGAGAAAGAAAATGTAGAGGAGTTTCACTTGTACAGACTGCACAAATCTGGGCTGATTTGAAAAACAGCATCCTCATTCAACACAGTTCTGGGCACCAAACTTCATATGGACAACGATAAACTAGAAGTGTCCCAAGAAGGACAAGTAGGACAGTAAAGATCCTTGAGACAGATTGAAGGAACTCAAGATGTTTAGCCCGAAGAAGAGGAGTCTCAAGGGAAGAAATAATAGTTGCCTTCAAACATTGGAAGGACTGCCATGTGGAGAAGGGATAAAACTTGTTTTCTCTGGTACCAGAAGCCCCCAAGGGGAGAACCAGGAGCAACTGAGGGATGTTGTGAAGAAGTCGATTTAAGCTCAATATCAGGAAGAAAAAAAAAACTTCCTGATGATGAAAGCTGCTCAAAAGTGGAGTAGAGTGCTTTAAGATATGGGGTTTCCATGCCCAGATCTTTTTTTTAAACATTTGCTTTCCATCTTAGAATCAATATTGTGTATTGGTACCAAGATAGAAGAACAGTAAGGGCTAGACAATAAGTGACTTTCTCAGGGTCACACATGTAGGAAGTGTCCAAAACCAGATTTGAACCCAGGACCTCCTATTTCTAGGTTTGACTCTCAATCCAGGGAGCCATATAGCTTCTCCCTTCCCTTGGAGACCTAGCAGAGACTGGATGACCACTTGTTAAGTATATTGCATTGGAGATTCCTTCCTTGGATGGGTTGAATTAGATCTTAAATTCTATGACTGTGATTGTGTAATGGAGTTTTTATGTATTGTAATATATTAGATTATGATTTAAACATTGTATTTATTATTCTAAATTTTATTATTTATTTATAATATTACATTTATTTATTAATTAACATGAGAAAAATAGTTTGTGCTGAGCACCAAGATGGACATTAGGTTGCGTTTGTTGGTATGATAAATAGAATCACTACAAGCCAACAATATGATTAGCCTTGGACCAATTAATGAGCCTCCCTCACCACTCCATCCTACCATTGATAAAATCATCATGTCCTTTTGCATTTTACAAACATTATCTCATGACTACATCTTCCTCTGTCATGTAACAGTAAGATTCAGAGACGTTATCATGGACCCACTCTTGCAAACACAATCTAATATTCTGTTCGCTTTTTCCCTTCTCTACTTCAAGTGTCTTCTTTTCCCATATTGTGAATACTGAGGACTCAGAATGCTGCCATCCAATATATCACATCTGCCAGGGCTCTGACGTCACCTTTTCTCAGATCCTCGAATTGTTCCATAGAGAGCAGTACTTATGTTCTAGCATGCACTACAGTTTGCTGGGTGAAAACAATCTGAATGATCCTGCCTCCACATGTTGCCTTAATTCTCACTTTTGCTGCTTTTTAATCATGGTTCCTTTGGGGATGACCTGGATTCTCCAGGAATCTACACCTGAAGGTCCAAAGTTCCATCATTACCCAGAGGTTGTCACCCTAAAACACCTCCATTCACTTCCCATAATCTGCATTCACTTGACATTCCATGACTATTATCACTTGTCTCAGGCCCAACTCAATCACTCAAACCAAATGCTAATTCTCCATCAGTTTTGACTCAATAGGCACAAGCAAGAAGAGGTCAGCTTTCTATCATAGTATTTCACAGACTGTTGATGTAGCTACTATGCTTCTAGCCTTGGAGAGATAGAGAGAGCCAAAAGAGTGAGGGAGAGGAGAGGGACAGGGAGAAGGATGGAGAAGAGAAGGAGAGGAAAAGAGAGAAGAATGCAAAAGCAAAGGAGAGGTGGGAAAGAGGGAGGAAGGGAGGGAGACAGACAGACAGAGAGACAGAGAGAGAAAGAGAGAGAGAGAGAGAGAGAGAGAGAGAGAGAGAGAGAGAGAGAGAGAGAGAGAGAGAGAGAGAGAGAGAGAGAGAACTGGTGATATTAATTATGGATGAGAGAAGACAGGGTTGGTAGAGCTTTTGAGTATTTGAAAGGCTGTCATGCAGAAGAAGGATTAGCGTTATTCTGCTTGGCCCCAAGGGAAAATCCAGTAAAAATGGATGGAAGTTGTTCAGAGAAAGATTTAGACTTGGTACCAGGAAATTCTATCTAACAGTAGAGCTATCCCAAAGTAGCCTAGGATACCTTGGAAGGTGGTGGGTTCTCCCTTAGCTGGGGGTCTTCAAGCAAAGGCTATTTGATCACTAACCAGGGATGCTTGAGAGGGGATTCCTCTTATGTCTGCCCTGGACTAGGTGGTTGGTGAGGTCCCTTTTGACCCCCAAATTTGGTAATTCATTGAAATGTTGAGATCAGGAAGCTCACAAAGCAGTTGCATAATAAATACTCCAATAACCTGGTTCATTTATATTTCCTCTCTTCTGCTCACTTCCATTTGGGTCAATCTTTTGTGCCGGAGACTGCAGAGGAGAAGAAATCAGTCTTGCCCTGCCAGGGAAAAGAATGGATTTTTCCCCCTGGACAAATATTGAAATCTTCTAAAGGATTCAAGGCTATTTATTTATTTATTTTCACAAGAGAGGAACTCATTCTGATTCCAAAAATAAATAATATAAGGTAATTCCATTTTATCAGCCTAATAATGACATGTTAACAACCCAGTGTGTCAAGAAACATTCTGAACAGAGACTATCAAACAGCCAACTCTCCAACACTCGCCGTAATGTACTGGTGAAGGGGAGACCTGCAATCTAAGCTTCTCATGAATATAAAGACCTTTTGCTCTACAGTTCGGTTTGAAGAAGTGGTCCATAAAGAATATGAAAGCTGGGAAGAGAAACGGTGAGTAAGAATGTGTTAAAAATATTTCACACACGTGAATTGGTCTCCATATATTTCTTTGTGTCAGAAGCCAGGAAGTCTTCAGTCCATCCCTAAGATTGTAAAGAGGATTTACAGAAGGACCAGCTAAGGCAAACAATAGGTGCTTTTATATTGTAAGTTTAAGAGAAGGGCAACTGGCTCAGCTGGAGACACTTGAAGGAGTATGGGGGAGGAAGCATGTGCATTGAGCATCATAGATCTAAGCAAGGAGGTAACCTTATTGACTTAGTCCAATCTCCTCCTCTTACAGAGGAAACTGAAGCCATGCAGGCTTAAGTGACTTGCCCAAGGTCACACAAGTATTAACTATGAACTTGGGATTTGAACCCAAGTCAATTGACTTCAGATGTAGTGTTCATAGGACTGTAGCTCTACAGTCATCTCAGAGGCCATCTAGCCTAATTTCTTTATCTTACATATGAAGAAACTGAGGTCCAGGGAAGTTAAGTGATTAGTCACCCAGGGATTTTCAGTGTCAGAGGTAGGATTTGAAACTGGATCCTTGATTCCAGATTAATACTCTGGTCCCACATTACCTCCTTCACACCACTCTAACAAGATGCATTTACTCCACAAACTGGTCCAGACACTGACATTTCAAAATGAGAGAACTCTGTTGAAATGGTTGATATCTTCAAATTAGAACAGGAAAGGGGAAAGGAGTCCCACCGTGGACCCTTAGGCATGGTGGCAAGAAAGAGCCCAGGATGGTCTTCCCAGAGGCTGCTCCCTGGACTTGGCACATTTTTAGACCTAACTGTCACCAGTATGATGGTGATATTTCTAAGTCCATTCTCAGCCCATATTTTGGAGCAGCTCAGAGAAGCCAAAGAGAATTGTGGATTATAGACAGGGACAGGGTCCTGCTTAGGCTTGTCTCATTGTTTTCCCAATTTGAGATGGTGGAAAAGAAGAATAATTCTGCCCAAGATTGCAGTAAAAAATAATTCACACTCACAAGCTGGAAACAATCTTTCTCAGATACCAGAGGGAAAAAACCAGGCTATTTTCTTTGCCTTTGGGACTGTTTGGGTTGGGTGGGGATATGAGGAACTTAGAGATTGGGATTGCCAATGATTGAGTGGACTGGAAGTTTTAATCTTGGAAGGCCAGCCTAGAATGGCAGCTTTACAAGAAAGCCTTGACTGATGTGGGATGTCTGCTCCTTATCCCCAAGTCAACCTTGCCATGCTATGTAACACATATGATTAACCCTTTTAGAGAAGTGAATAATCTCTCTCTCTCTCTCTCTCTCTCTCTCTCTCTCTCTCTCTCTCTCTGTCTCTGTCTCTGTCTGTCTCTCTGTATCTCTCTGTCTCTGTCTCTGTCTCTCTGTCTTTGTCTCTCTCTCTTGTATAGTAGTGACATGACCCTTTGTCTGCTCAAAAACCTATCATAACAACTAATTGTCTTTAAGATACAATTCAAATATTCTATCTTGAGAGTTAAGGAAGATCACTTTGGCAGCTGAGCAGAGGCTGAACTGGAGTGGGAAGATACTTGAGGTTATGAGAGCCTGAACTAAAATAACAACTGTAGTGGGAAGACAGACAGACAGATAGATAGATAGATAGATAGATAGATAGATAGATAGATAGGTAGATAGATGGATGGATAGATAGATAGATAGATAGATAGATAGATAGATAGATAGATAAGCAAATAAGTAGGTAGATTGATGGATGAAGAGAAGGATGAATAAAAAGATGGATGAATCAAATAAAAAGAGTCTTTCCTGGTAATTTCTGGCATGAGACTGGTGTGGAAGTCAAGGGATAGAAGTCCCCAGGTAAGATAAATCCTACATATCTATAAGAAAACTGAAATAATGGGCTGAAGGATGTAGGACTATAAGAGATTCCTAGGTTCTAGAGTCTTTGGTGGCTTTGAGGAAATAAACCTGGAGGGGAAGATGGTACCAAGTTAGAGGAAGACATGTTGACCCATTTTTGTCTTGTTAAGCTATGCATGCAAATAGAGCTTCAAGAACTCCTTCCAGTGAGCTGCTTGCTTATAAAGGATACCTTGAGCCAGACTCATTTTACAGACCAGCTGTGATGTGAATCAGAGTGGCAACTAACTCCAGTACACCCACGGCCACAGGAGAAGCTCTCCAAGGCACAAGTGGAGAGAGGCACATGGCATAGCCATCTTGCAATGGGCAGAGGACCATTGGTCATTCTGTACAGCCACTGTGGCTGGGAGAGATACTCTATAACTCTCTATATAATTCTATATCAGGGCTTTGATTCTATGAATTGTAACAGTCACTGGGGACAGTCAAGTTAAGTGTCAAGTGAAAAAAGAACTTTTATTAAATGCTTTTATAAGCCAAGCACTGTGTTAAGGGTTGAGAATACAAAGAAAGGTGGGTGATGGGTGAGAAGGAAATCCCTACTCCTAAGGAGCTCACATTCTGGACATGTACATAGTTATGTGCAAAAAACATATACATAAATGATGCATGAAGATAATTTTAGGAGGAAGGCACTGCTGAAGGCAGGACTTTAGCTGAGACTTGAAGGAAATCAAGAAAGCCAGGAGGTAGAGATGAAGAGGGGGGAAATTCAGGCACTGGAGTCAGTCAGAGAAAATACATAGCTAGGAGATGGAGAATCCTGTTCTATAAGCAACAGCAAAAAGCCTAGTGTTACTGGATTCTAGAGAAAGGAGTGGAGTAAATATATAAGACTGGAGAGTGTGTGAAGGAGGGCAGATTGTGAAGGGCCTTGAATGCCAAACAGGATTTTATATTTGATCCTGGTAATGGGGAGTCACTGGAGTTTATTATGTAGGGTAGGGGCTGTGAGTGTGTGGTCAGATCTGTGCTTTAGGAATATCACTTCTAATAGTTGAATGGAGGTTGGACTTCAGTGAGGAGAAACTTTTGAAAGGGAGATTGTCCAATATTACAAAAATCCTTTCATGGGGCAGCTGGATAGCTCAGTGGATAGAGACCCAGGTCTGGAGATTGGAGGTCTTGGGTTCAAACCTAGTTTCAGACACTTCCTAGCTGTGTGACCCTGGGCAAGTCACTTAACCTCAATTGCCTAGCCCTTACCACTCTTTTACCTGAGAACTGTTACTTAATATTGATTCTAAGTCAAAAGTTAAGGGTTAAAAAAAGTCTAGGTATGAAATGATGAAGGTCTGCACCACGGAGGAGGCAGGATCAGAAAAGAGAAGGGGGCATATTTGAAAGAAGCATAAAGAAGCTTGTGATGGCTGGAGTTGGCCACAAATTTTAAATGGAGGGGAAGGGGAGTGAGGAGTAGAGGATAACATCTGGGTTTGAAGATCTCAGTAATTGGAAACAAGATGGTTCCCTCAATAGCAATAAAGCAGTTTAGAAGAAGGGGAAAGAAAATTAGATTATTTTAGACATGTTGAGTTCAAGATGGTAACGGGACCATCTAGTTCAATATATAGGCCATTTGAAACATGAGACTTGAGGTCAGCTTGTTGTTCTCTCATTTTCCATCTTGTCTAACTCTTCCTGACCTCATTTGAGGTTTTCCTGGCAAATATACTGCAGTGGTTGGCCATTTTGTTCTCCAGCTCATTTTACAGATGAGGAAACTGAGGATAACAAGGTTAAGTAACTTGCCCAGGGTCAAACAGCTAGTAAATGTCAAATTTGAACTCAAGTCTTCCTGACTCCAAGGCCAATGCTCTATCCACTGTGCCACCTAGCCACTCCCTAGAGTTCAACAGAAGTCTACTAATGCAATTCTCCAACAGTTTTAGGAAAGATACCTGGAGTACTAAGACTCACCCAGCCAGTATATGCCAGAGGCAGGATTTGAGCACAGGTCTTCTTGACTCTGAGGCTAGCTCTCTAATCACTACTCTGCACTGTCTCTTACCTTGAGCTAAATTTAAGAATTAAACAAGCCTATGCCCCTGTCTTTGGGCAAGACAACACAGAAAATAGCCATGCTAGACGATGGTCCTGTTTGCTCATACTTGAGGCTCCATCCATTGGTAGGATTCTTTAACCTCACAGGGCTGCTTTTTCTATACTTGGAATTCTCTTCCCCATTCATCTCTGCCTCTTAGAATCCTCGGGGTCTGTCTTAGATTCAGTCCAAATGTCACATTCTTTCTTCAGGGGACCTTTCCTAATTTCCCTGCCCCCCTGCCCCATCCTCAAATGCTCATGCCTTCTAAAGTCACCTTGTAAAATAGTAATAATAAAAAATAATAGCCAGCATTTATATAGTGCTTTAAGACTTGCAAAGTGTTTTACAAATCTTATCTTGTTTAACTCATACAAAAACCTTGGGAATTAGATGCCAAAATGGAGACACATTTTACAGATGAGGAAACTGAGGCAGACAGTGACCAAATGACTTGCCTAGGATAACATGGGTATTAAAATGGTCCAAAGATGGATTTTAATTCATCTCTTTCTGACACTATGCCCAGCACTATTTCTTGTGTTACCTAGTGGTCTACTGTCCTATATGTATCTTGTATCCACCTATTTGAGCAGCTAGGTGTCTCAGTGGATAGAGCATGGATCTTGGAATCAAGAAGACTCATCTTCATGAGTTCAAATCTGGCCTCAGATGCTAGTTGTGTGACCCTAGGTAAGTCACTTAACTCTGTTTGCCTCAGTTTCCTCATCTGTAAAATGAGCTGGGGAAGGAAATGGCAAATCATTCTTGTATCTTTGCCAAGAAAACCCTAAATGGGGTCATGAAGAGTCAGGCATGACTGAAAAATAACAAAAACAAATCACTGTTGTCTCCTCCACTAGAATGGCAACTTCCTGAGAACAAGGATTGCTTCTACCTTTATTTTCATTTCTAGCGCTTAACACACTGACCAAGTATGTAGTGTTTAATAAACATTTGTTGACTAATTGATTGATTCTATGGGTTGGTCTCTCTGACCTTCATGATGTCTATCATGGCAGCAGTTTATTGTAAATCTCTAAAAATTCAATCTGTCCAGGTTCCAGGAAGAACAAAATTACTAGATAACATTTTATATTTCCATGTAAAGACATATTTTCTAGTGTTCTGCATTGAGAAACTGCAACTTTTCAGAAGTCTGGACACATGCTGCTATCAATCATGCCCAAATCTACTGAAGGTCTATTAACTCAAAATGATTGACTAGAAGACAGTAAGTCAATGAGAACTTTTTTTTTTCTAAACCTTTGCTTTCTTGGTAACAGGAGAATTTATTTTTCATATATTATATTATTTTTATCTTGTATAGTAGGGAGACTTCCTGGCTCTACTCAATCTATAGATTTTTACATTCTCTTTTATCCTTAGGAATGTGGTCCTTTCACAGATTCTGGCTAGCAGAAAAGTTCTGGAATGATACTTTTCCTGTGTACATGAAAAACTTCACCCATCAGTTTGGAAAAGGGTTGAGAATCTGTTAGACCACCTCCTAATTAGCAGATTATCAATTAGAAATGTCTTGGGATATTCAAGGGAAGAACTGAATAATGATCTCCCCAAAATGCATATAGGTACCTGGGCCAGGAGTTTCCACTTGACTTATGATGATCAAGGAGTCATCTGACCATAATTTTTATAATTATAATTTATTTTAATAATTTTTAAAATAATAAATTATTCTAAAATTAAGAAATTCTATCTCCTGAGACTTTCAATCACTTTAAGACAGTGGGCAACTTTAAGATAGAAGGTCAATGGCTAGGCAATGGGGACTAAGTGATTTACCCAGGGTCAAACAGCCAGGAAGTGTCTGAGTCAGATTTGAACCCAGATACTCCTGACTCCAGGCCTGAGGTTCTATCCATTGTACCACATAGCTACACACTTATTAAACTCTTACTATGTGACCGGCACTATAGTTCCTATTTATGTTAGTCCTCATTCATGTTGATATTAGAGTCTTATTCATGCAACTCATCATTCAGTTGTATCTCCAGTTTTGTTCTTGTTTCTTTGCAGATAACATATTGCTGGAAGAATGTAGAACCTGATTGCTCACTTTCTGGGTAACTATAGAGGGCCTGGGGCAGGGTTACACACCTAGATGTGCCCAGATGTGTATCAGTGAGGGTGATACCATATGTTTCCAAATCTCTTAGTGTGGACACACAACCAATTGTACCATTATGTTGCAATGGCATTGCTTGCTCTTGAGGACCAGTCCTAATGAATTAATTCATCAATATTTCACCTGCATATTGTACATGATGTCATGCAGGGAGGAGAAGAGTGATGGACTCAGTCATTTTTCTTTGCTAACCCATTTTGCCAGGTTTCTTTTTCTTTTTTTCTTCTAACCATTACCTTCTGTCTCTAAATCAATACTGAGTATCAGTTCCAAGGGTGAATAGTGATATGGGTTTAGGCAGTTGGAATTAAGTAACTTGCCTAGGGTCAGACAGCTCCGTCCCTCCCTCCCTCCCTCCCTCCCTCCCTTCCTCCCTTCCTCCCTCCCTCCCTTCCTCCCTCCCTCCCTCCCTCCCTTCCTCCCTTCCTCCCTCCCTCCCTCCCTTCGTCCCTCCCTCCCTCCCTCCCTCCCTCCCTCCCTCCCTCCCTTCCTTCCTTCCTTCCTTCCTTCCTTCCTTCCTTCCTTCCTTCCTTCCTTCCTTCCTTCCTTCCTTCCTTCCTTCCTTCCTTCCTTCCTCCCTTCCTCCCTCCCTCCCTCCCTCCCTCCCTTCCTTCCTTCCTTCCTTCCTTCCTTCCTTCCTTCCTTCCTTCCTTCCTTCCTTCCTTCCTTCCTTCCTTCCTTCCTTCCTTCCTTCCTTCCTTCCTTCCTTCCTTCCTTCCTTCCTTCCTTCCTTCCTTCCTTCCCTGCCTTTATGGGACTTACTCACCTTCTTCAGCTGGCCTCCTAATGTTCTATGATAACCAGGACTGCTAGTTTTAGAGATTAGAACTAGATCTGTGATATACTAATGCAATAGGTGGGCTTATTCTCACAACTCTGGGAGGGAGATATTATTATTATCCCTATTTCACAGGTAAGAAAACCGATGCATGAAGTGATTAAGTTCCATGCCTGTCACCAATATAGCTAGTAATTATCTGAAACCAGATTCAGACTCGTCTTCCTAACTCCAGGTGTTCTATAACTTTTTGCCTAAAAGCAGTAAAGTATCTGGGGTCATATAACCAGAGGCAGATCTTGAACTCAGACCTTGCTAGCTCTGAGGCCAACTCTCTGTTCACATCTCAACTAGTATTACAGGAAGCTTTTGTGATTGCAAATCTCTCTGCACACATTTTAATGTCTGATTCTTACAAGTGCCCAGTTGAGCCAAGATTGAAGTCATGATCATCCCTTTTTACTGATGAAGAAAATGAGATGAAAGGTTGCCCCTAGTCACATAGTCCATAAATGTGCAAGGCAGGATTTGAACCCAAATTGCACCTGATTCCAAGTCCAGAGTGTTTCTGCTAAATCCTAACAAAGAAGGAAGTCCTTCTCTGGAGCCAGTCTGGCTCTCAGGAACAACTGTGACATAGGAAAACAAACCGTTAAGCTGTAGCCCTGGAATAATTCAGTTTAAGAGTAACCACAGGGCTTTTCTCTGAACTTATATAGCACAGTTTCTGTCAGACAGAAATAAAGCAAGTTTATGGTATTTGGAAGGAATTACAGTTCGCCACAGAGAGAGCTGTTTGGCAAGCCAGCTCATAAAGCACCCTGATTTGTGCTTAGAAGGGGGGCTTTGGAGCCCTCATATTTACATCCTGGATGTGGTACCGAGCACAACACAGAGCTTGGGGGGTGGGGTGTGCTGAGGGAGGGGGAGGAGCAACTCACTGACAATCTAGGGGGCCATCATCCTTCCTCACCAGGAGGTATCTATGACCATTGAGCATCTGGGAAGCCTGATGAAGTCAAAGCCTATTTAGTCCAAGAATGACCACGAGTAGGGGCTATCATGATTGCATCACCACCACCACCATCATTCTTATGGCTTTACTATCATGACCCCTCACCCTACATAAGGGAATTCCCTAATGATTCCCTTAGGAGAGAGAATTCCCAGATGGGACAGGAATTCCCTCTACCAATAGAAGTTGACACTTTCTCTGTATTTTATGGTAGTAGAGAGTCACCAAGAGTCCTGAGGTGGCACAGTGGATAAAGCACTAGAGATGGAGTTCAAAACTAGCCTAAAATCCTTACTTGTAGCTGTAACTCTGAGCAAGTCACTTGACCCAATTTACCTCAGTTTCCTCATCTGTCAAATGAGCTGGAGAAGAAAATGGCAACGTACTCCTGTACCTTTGTGAAGAAAACCCTAAAAGAGGTCACAAAGAGTTGGAAACAACTGGAGAAAAATGACTGAATGACCATGGACAAGTCACTTAACCCTGCTTGTTTCAATTTTCTCATCTGTTAGATGAGCTGGAGAAGAACATGGCAAACCACTCTAGAATCTTTGTCAAGAAACCCTAAATGGGGTCACAAAGAGTCAGACATGAACAAAAAATGATTAAATAATAACAGAGCACTGAGAGATTAAGTAACTTGCCCAGGGTAATACAGCCAGTATAAGCCCTAGGCAAAACTTGAACACAGGTCTTGCTGGCTTCAAGGCTGGCTATCTATGCAGTATGTCATATTGTCAGTTTTGTTCCATTAAAAGGAAACTTTTCTTAAGCCCCTACAGTATGCTCAGCCCTGGGGATGTAAATATTAAAACAAGACAAAATGAAACAAATAGTTCTTACCATCAAGGGAGCTAACAATCTCTTTTAAAAGTTTTAAAATCTATAATATTTTGAACCTGACAAATACTAACAAATACAAACATTTCTATTGACAAAGAAGAAAAGAAAAAGGAGGATGGCACGTGAAACTGAATTTCTATTACTCACAGTACTTTATTTTTTAATTTAATCTTTTACTTTCCTAGGATTTTATTTATTTAAATATTTTAGTCCCCCCCAATTAAATGTAAAGACATTTTAAAACTTTCATTTAAATTCCAAATTCTCTCCCTCCTTTTTCACCTCCCTCCTCCCTGAGGAGATAAATGATATGATATAAACTTTACATGTGCAATCATGTAAAACATCTTTCCATTTCATTCATTTTTGAAAGAGAGAAGAAAGGAAAAGGGGGAGGCGGAGAAGGAAGAAGAAGAAGAAGAAGAAGAAGAAGAAGAAGAAGAAGAAGAAGAAGAAGAAGAAGAAGAAGAAAGAAGAAAAGAAGAAGAAGAAGAAGAAGAAGAAGAAGAAGAAGAAGAAGAAGAAGAAGAAGAAGAAGAAGAAGAAGAAAGAAGAAGAAGAAGAAGAAGAAGAAGAAGAAGAAGAAGAAGAAAAGAAGAAGAAGAAGAAGGAAGAAGAAGAAGAAGGAAGAAGAAGAAGAAGAAGAAGAAGAAGAAGAAGAAGAAGAGGAAGAGGAAGAAGAAGAGGAAGATGGAGAGGAAGAAGGAGAAGAAGAGTAGGAGGCGGAGAGGAAGAGGAGAAGAGGAAAAGTAGAAGAAAAAGCAAAAGAGAGTGAAATAGTTTATGTTTTAAAAGCCTGTCATAAGTTCTACATATTAGTTTTAAAGCTATTTCCTTAATCCATGTCATTCTAACCAAGTGTACTTCATCTTTTTCCTTTTAGATTTTGTGGACAATTTGTTAACTGAATTGAATTCAGCAAGCATTTATTAAGCGCCTACTGTTCATGAAGCACAGTGTGAGGAGCTAAGGAGGATGCCTTTATTAAAATATGAAATTTCTGAGGGGAAGGACTATCTGTGCTAGTTACTACTTGTATGACCTTGGGCAAGTCACTTCTCAATGAGTCTCAATTTTTTCATCTGTCAAAAGAGGTTGTTGTACTAAAATGTCATCTAGCATCCCCTCCATGTCTAAATTTATGCTCTTGTCCTTTACATCTTTGGATTTCCTTTACAACACATATATCTTCAAAATTTCAAGGAGATGTAATTTTAACATTGTGAGTATTCCCTTCATTGAGGCAGCTTGCAACCCTTTTGATGACTTAGTAGATGAACTTTGAAAACCCTTGTGATAAAAGGATAAATCCCTCTGTGGGCAACCTGGGCATAAGTATCTCTGGATTTAGTGAGGGCATTCCTCAGAGAATGAACATACAATAAGTCAAACATTCAATTCAACAAGCATTTATTAAATATCTTCTGTGTACAAGTTGAGAGATCAGGTGGCTACACAAGCTTGCTTATGTCAGGAAAATGTGCTAGAAGTCCTACCTTTGGTCCATACTGGCTATGTGATATTGGACAAGTCCCTTAAATGTTCTCTCTAAGACCTAGACAACTCTCTCCAACTAGGAGTTGCTCAGCAGTTACTAACAAGGGGAACTTTATCACCAGTAGTTCCCCACACCATGGGTTTAGACCTTTTTTGTCCACACCAAACCAAGGGTGCTAGGTGTGAAATTAGGCACTGAAGATCAGAGAGAAATTAAAGTCTTTGCTTTACATTCCATACTTTTCTTCCACTGTGAATGAACTCGAAGTCTTACCATTTGGGAATGATCTACCAAAACTGGCACCCTTTTGGTATGGACTCCCAAACTCCAGCCTTATCCTTACCTACTCTCATGAAGCATGAGAGCCTTAGTGGAGATAATATGTAGCAAAATCCTAATATATCAGTCCTGCAAGGGGCAGCAGAGGCCATCCAGTAGAACCCATTCTTGAGCAAGAATCTTTTCTACATCTCGTCATTGTTAGGCAGCTACTTCTTGAGGATTTCCATTTTTGAAACAAAACCCAAAACCTCCCAATGCAACCAATTGCTTGTTGGGATAGCTCCAAAATGGAATCAGCTAGGTGGTGCAATGGATAGAGCACTGGTCTTGGAATCAGTAAGACTCATCTTCATGAGTTCAAATCCAGCCTCAGACACTAGCCACACTGGCTCGGGGCAAGTCATAGTTAACCCCTGCTTGCCTCAATTTTCTCATCTGTAAAATGAGCAGGAGTAGGAAATGGCAAATAACTCCAGTATCTTTGCCTAGAAAACCTCAAATGGAATCACAAAGAGTCATATGTGATTAAACAACTTTCAGTTAGATTTTCATGAACATAAGCCTAAATGAGCATCTTCTCATTGCCTCTAGTTCTGTCTTCTGGTGCCAAACAGAAAAAAAAAATGTGTGTGATCCCTCTTCCACATGAGAGCCCAGCATATCCCACTTTCTCTGCCCTGTGACTTCTTTCCCTAGAATAATTATTCCCAGCTCCTTCAACTAATCCTCTTAGAGCATGATTTTGAATCCCTCCCTGTCCTGGTTCTTCTCCTCTCTTGATGTTCTTCCTAAAATATGATGTCCAGAACTGAACACAGTACTCAGGGTGTGGTCTGACTGGGGCAAAGGAAAATGGGACTCTTGCCCCCCTAGTCCCAGACACTGTCTTCCTCTTCTAGGTAGATTCTTAGTAAGTGGTTGCTCAGTGAGCAAATAAATGACTGAATGAACAGATGAATGAATGAGTTTGAGGATTCTCATGCCCTGCTTGTTATGAGCACAGAATGTTCAGGATCAGCTGATGCATCTTATAGAACCCCCCACAAACTTCCTTTCTGAGAGAGAAAGCTAATGATTGTCAATAATTCTGGCTTTCTCTCATTTGGCTCTGATAGCTCTTGGATCTGCTATGAGAGAGATGAGTCAGGCTTTCAGGAACGCGCCTATAGCAACTCACCCTCCTCCTTTGTTCTAAAAGGTGTGATGGGAAATAGATCACTGAATAGAGCATCAGTTCCCATGTCACTTCCTCCTTTCTGAGATTAGTCTTTCTCCCATAACATCCCTCATATTCTTCCCTGATTATTAAGCCTCGTTGGTCTTCCCAACCTGGATATGTAGGGGGCTCAGAACTGTGGGCTCATGCCATGAATTCTAAAGAATTTCATTCAGGTCTCACTGATGTTTTCTTTCAGGGGTAGTTTTGGAACAGACTCCTTTTCCTGTCTGGTACCCATAGAAGCTGAGATGTAATAGACGAGATAGAAGCTATTTGGTGAAGAAGGAATTGCCAACCTCGGATAGTCCTTCTAACTCTAGGATTTTATAATTTTTATACAAATCAATCACTCATAACTGAAAGGCACCTAAGAAGTCAATATCATATTGAATCGAATTATTGTAAAGACGAGAAAACGGAAACATAAGGGGTTAACCGACAGCATTCAGACAGAGGTTCTCTGAGCCAAGTTCTGCACTCTATCTTCTTTTCTCCATCAATAAACTCACGTTCATTAAGTAGCTACTATGTGCCAAGAACTGTGCTAGGTGCTGGCATACAGAAACAAAAAGAAGTTCCTGCCTTCAAGGAATTTACATTCTACAAGAGGAGAGAACCTTTAAAGCAGAAAAGGCAATGGAAAGGAACACAAACTTTGTAAAACGAAAGGCTAAAAATAGCAACAATAATGGCAATAATAACAGCTAACATTTATAAATCGTTTTAAAATCTGCAAAGTGCTTAATAAACAATATCCCATTTGATCCTAATAATTCACATTTATACAGCATTTTGAGGTGTGAAGAATGTTGCATATTTGTTAACTAAATTGATCCTCACAATGATCCAAGCCCTCAAGCCCTCTTTTATAGGACCTGTTGTCTAGCCTCTTCTCTATTGTCTTGTACTTGTGAGGTTGATATTTTGAAACCCAGCATAAAACTGTGCATGTATACCATTCTATTTCATCATGCTCCATCTCATTTTAGCCTATCCATATCTGTTGGTCAGATATTGGATGGATTAGATGGACTCTATGGATCCTTCCAGCTTAATGATTTTTGGTATTATGTGATCCTTTGCATCCTAATTGTGGCCTGCAAGGTATTACATTTACCTCCCAGCTTCATCCTCACTTAAAATTTGACAAACATTTTTATATATTAATCCAAGTGATTGGTAAAACTGTTAAATACCAAAGCATCGAGGACATGTTCCTTGGATCACTCCATTAGAAAACCTCTTTTAAGTTTACATTAACCAATTAATGACTACTTTTGGGGATCAGTCAGTCAAATAGCTTGAATTCTGCCTTATTGCAGTAACCCATGCCTCTCCATCTTGTCCTAAAGGATATCATGAGAGACTGTCAGATCTCTATATTGCAGCTATCTAAGTACATTTTATCTACAGAATTCTCTTGTTCTACCTGTCTGGGGTTTTCACCTCATTTTGCCTGTGTTTCTCTCAATCTATGGAGCTGCCACCCAGTTATGTGACTCTGGGTAATTCACTTAATCTCTAAATGACTCAGTTTCCTCAACTGTAAAGTGGGGATAATTATAGCACCAATCTCCCAGGTCATTGTGAGAATGAAATGAGAAAATACATGTAAACATTACAGCACACATAGTGGGTGCTTCATAAATGCATCTTTCCTTCTTTCCCTTCCTGATTCACAGTCTAGTCATCTGTCCCACCGTAGCAAGGGGCAAAGTTATCTATAACATCAAAGTTTCCAACTCCTGTTAAAACCTCCAGGTCACCGTGCTTGTTAGCTGTACTTGGTACATTCATGTAGAGAGATCTGAGGCCTCAGATTTCCTTGTTGGCTCTGTTCTTATATATTATCTCTCCTAAGTCCTCTCTTTCACTGTTTTCTCTTTGTTGTGCCTATATCTCTCTATGGTATGAGGCTTTAGCAGATTTATGTGGGCTACTTCCTACTCCCCCTGTCTGTATTCAGTTTAAATCCCTTTTGATCAGCTTTGCAAGACTCCAGGAAAATATGATTTTTTTTGGCCCTTGCTAGAGGCACCCTACCTCTAGCCAAGAACCCATCATCCCTATATTTTAAGCTATTGTCCAGAAATCCAAATCCTTTTCTCAGACTCCATCTTCTTAGCCAGTCAACTATTTGCTTCCCAGTACTACTTTCATCTTTTGAACCTCCTGCCTTCAATCAGCATCAATGATGTAAACACCACCTGTGGTCTTCAGTTTCTTTCTTTCTTTCTTTCTTTCTTTCTTTCTTTCTTTCTTTCTTTCTTTCTTTCTTTCTTTCTTTCTTTCTTTCTTTCTTTCTTTCTTTCTTTCTTTCTTTCTTTCTTTCTTTCTTTCTTCTTTCTTTCTTTCTTTCTTTCTTTCTTTCTTTCTTTCTTTCTTTCTTTCTTTCTTTCTTTCTTTCTTTCTTTCTTTCTTTCTTTCTTTCTTTCTTTCTTTCTTTCTTTCTTCCTTCCTTCCTTCCTTCCTTCCTTCCTTCCTTCCTTCCTTCCTTCTTTCCTTTCCCAGGACTTCATAGTCCATAGTAATACATTTCTGACAGATCATTTGTCCCCAAATGAACCAAAATAATGGACAGGGGTCATCAGCTTTGATAAGTCATGGGAATTTCTCTGGGCTTAGAGTCAGGAAAACTCGAGTTCAAACCTTGCCTCATCATATCTATGAACTATGAGATTCTGGGCAACCTTCCTGGGTTGTAGTTTCCTCTTCTGGACTCAGTGTCTCCTAAGGTCATTTTAACCCTCTCTCTATGATCCTAAGATCCTCTGTCACCTTGGGGATATATACTCTGGGAAGAAGTAGTATAACGAAGTGGGTAGAATGTTTTATTTGGAGTCAGAAAGAACTGATATCAAATGTTACATTTATCAACTGTGTGACCAGAGGCAAGTCACTTTTTCTCTCTGATGCATCTATTAAAAGGAGATAATCATGCCTTGGTCATCTCATCTGGAAAATGGTGGTGACCATATCTTTAATACCTAGCTCACAGGATTGTTGGGAGCCTTGAAGAAATCAATGTTACATAACACAGTTTGTACATTATAAAGCAGTCTAAAATTTTTATTTTTTGTTTAGTGGGGTTTTTTTAGTTTAGTTTAGTATATTTTAGTTATCATTATACCCCTTGCCCTCAAGGACCTACTGTCTTAGAATATTTCATCTGGAAACAAGAGAACTCAGGATTCGTGTGTGTGTGTGAGTGTGTGTGTGTGTGTTTGTGTTTTTTGTGTGTGTGAACACAAAAGCTATCTTCAAATATTTGAAGGTTTATCATATGGAATTGAGATTTGACTTATTTTGTCTGACCCCAGAGGGTAGGGCTAGAAGCAGTCGAGGAAAGCCACAAAGAGGCAGACTTAGTTTTGGCATCAGGAAAAACTTCCAAATAATAAGAGCTGTCCAAAAGTGGAATGGGCTATTTTAAGAAGTGGGAGATTCCTTCTCCTTGAAGGATGAATGATTTCTTGTCAGATATATTGTGGAATTCTTTTTTGACGGTTAGTGGTAGGGGTTGTAGGGGTTGAACTAGAAGCTTGCTGAGATCCTTTCCCAGTGTGAAATTCTATGGTTTTGTTTCTTGTGAGACTGTGTGCTCCTTAAAGGGAGGGGTTGCCTTTTGCCTCTTTTGTATCCTCAGCACTTAGCATAATGCCTAGCACATAGTAGGTGCTTAATGTTTACTGACTGACTATGTTTCACTAGCAAATACAACCTAAAGGCCGATAACCACAATAAAATAGACTGTAATACAAGGCAAAAGTCATGTGTAGACACAGTGGGCTTTAGGGAAATTTGAAGAGGTCAAAAACACTTTGGGCTGATGAGAATCAAGGGAGAGTTCAAGAAGAATGAGGCATCCACAAAAAATCTTGAAAGATGAGAAAGATTCTCAAAGGTAAAGATAGGGAAGGAATGCATTTCACTCATATGATATGACTGGTATAAAAGCATGGAGGTGGGAAACAACAGATTGAGATGGGGGAATGGCCAGTTGGATGAAATGTAGACTATTTGAATAATAATAACTAACATATATATGTATATATACATCACCACAACCCTGAGAGAGAGGTGCTATTATTATTGTCATTTTGCAAATGAGGAACTTGCCCAAGGTCCCATAATTGGCATCTAAAGCAGAATTTTGAATTTGGGTC
Source organism: Monodelphis domestica (assembly GCF_027887165.1). Taxonomy (NCBI): domain Eukaryota; kingdom Metazoa; phylum Chordata; class Mammalia; order Didelphimorphia; family Didelphidae; genus Monodelphis; species Monodelphis domestica. The sequence continues at coordinate 58,952,734 of NC_077229.1, forward strand.
TTCCTGACTCCAAGTCTTGAGCTACATTGGAAGGGGAGAGATGGGAATGTAAGACTGATATATGAAAATGGATGCTGGGTGTGGAAGAGGCATGAAGGAAGAGAGAATTTTATGCATGTAAGACAGAAAGTGAGGGATCTGATCTGCCAATCAAGGTGAAGATTCCAAATAGAATGTTCCCAGGAAAGGCAGTTGGAGTCTGGCCAGGAGAGGAACTGAGAGACCTTGGTGGCTCTAAGAGAGTGGTGGAGAAGAAGCTGGGATTTCTAGATTTGAACTATCTCTCTTGATTTTGGAGAGAGTCTTCATTGGCTGCTGGCTGAAGGGGGAGGAAGCTGAGAACTGATCCTCGTTAGCTTCTGTCCCAGGTTGGAGGACCCTTTGGGGGGCTTCTGGAGTTGGCTGAGAAGAAATTAACTTTTGATGGTGGTTTTGTGTAATTGGAAGAAGAAAGAAGATATAACAGTTGTCCTCCATCTCCCTGACAGACTTTTATATCACAGTTGTGACAGGACTGACATTCCCCAAATCCTCTTAACCCTCCTCATAGACTAGGGATAACCCCATCCCTCTCACCTCATCTTCCATCTGTGTCCTATCTTTTCCAATAAACCTCCTTACTTGAGAAGAGAGAAGAAAGGAGTTTTTCCTCATAAATCTCACAGTTCACTCAGAGGGGGAGGGGCAAAGCCAAAGGCTCTAAGAAGAGGATGATAAAGGGAGGGATTGAGGGAGGAGGAGAGTAGGAAATAATCTTGATCTATTAGCCATCAGTAGTGATCAATAGGCAACCCCAGAATAGCTCTCTCTAATAGTATCTATCTCTCAGAAGTATTTCTATCTCCATTACAACTAGGCACCTTGAGGTTCCCCTAGTATCCCTCTAGTCACAGCCAGGGTATATACATTCACTGCAACTAGAAATATTCTCCACAAATTATTATTTCTAATCAACTGATGCTGGGTTTAAGTTCTTACTAACAGATGGAAAGCAAAAGTAATGAAGATGCAATGATGACTTTGCATAAGTCCCTTAACATCTTTAGCAGGATCAAAAGAGATTATATATAGAGAGGAGAACACTCTGAAAAGCTCACAGATTCCTAAGGGACCTCTGATTGCCCCCAAGTCCCAGGTAGTTGGGAGTACCACTGCCCAGTGAGAGGTAGATGTAACTCCCAATTGGATGAGAGAAAGGTGAGCAGGTACCTCCATAAGGGACTTAACTGAGATAATTCTACTCTTGGGAGTTATAAGTAGAAAAAGAATCTCTTGAAAGGTGATGGAAAGAAAAGGACTTTTGAACAGAAGATTGGTGTTTTCCAATCTGCAAATGCATATGGGATTCAGCCTTATCACATTTCTAACCATAATGGCTTGAAAGCTAACAGAGGGATTCCCTTGGTGGAGATTGTTCTCTCTCTCTCAGTTTAAGCTGAGATTTTATCTTGCTACCAGTTAAAGAGTGTATTAACTTTACTTACTTTATAAACTTTATAAATTTACTTACTTTCATGTATTCCTGGTATGTTCAAATCTGTAGATCACCTCCAATTTCTTTTTGCTACCTTGCTCAAATAAATGAATTTGTGATGGTCTCTTGAGGAGCTCGTGTTTGGTGGGGATGATCCAAGTTAGAGAATACAGTAAGCCAAAGACTATCCTTCCCTTAAGGCTAGATCAGGGAATGACTTTCCTTCTGAACTCATACTCATGAACCTAGACCTGGAGATATTTGAGGAGTGGCAGAGATTTTATTCTAACCTGACACCTGACTTGGAGACTGGAGGAGAGAGTCTTATCCTGGACCTTGTCACTAGCTGATGGTATATATACACTTTTTAAAGAAACCCTTACCATCCATCTTAGAATTAATTAATACTGAGTATTGGTTACCAGGTGGAAGAGCGGTAAGGAGTAGGCAATGGGGGTTAAGTGATTTGCCCAGAGCCACACAGCTAAGAAATATATCAGGTCTGATTTGAACCCAGGACGTCTGTCTCTAGACATGGTTCTCAATCCACTGAGCCACCTAGTTGCTTCTGACACTGCTTTTTTCTTACTCTATGCAAAAGTGGACCCCATCTCAGATTATATCTATCTATGCTATCTTCAAGCCATATCTATAAATTTAGATGAGCAAATATTTACATCTTATATTAGTTTCTGGACTGTAAATGCTAGAAAAAACCTTAGAAATCATGTAGTATGACCACTTCTGCTTGTACCCATTTTACAGCTTCTCTACAAATTAAAATCATACAGATTCGAGGACCTCAGGTATCTGTGCTGAGCTAAGTTTTCTATTTTTATTAACGCCTCCGCCTCTTGTACATCGATGGATATATAAAACTTCAGCAGTGTAGATTAGAATAAAGAACCCTGGGTGATTCGTTGAATCCTGGTTTGGCCACTTGCTAAATGAGAAATCGATCAACCTCAGTAGGCTTCGGCTCCCTCATTTGTAAAATGAAGAGGTTGGACCAGAGGACCACATGGCCCAGTGAAGGATTGGTATGGACTGTTCTCCAAATAGTATGAGTTCTCTTTGCCTGGAAACTCAAAAGTCTCTCATGGCTCACATAGGACCAAAGAATCATAGATTTAGAATTGTGAGGCACCCATGTGATTCTATAGTCCAACATTTTACAGATGCAGAAACCGAGGTTCAGGGAGGGAAAGGGATTGCCCAAGACCACACTGGGGTTAATACCTCAATTAGATTTCACTTGAATTAATTCAGAAATATATGGGAAGCACATCTGGGGAAGCACATCTGGGGATACAATGATGGATATAAAACAAAAAACCATCCCTACCCTCAAATAGTTTATATTCTTTTGAGGAAATACCATCAATACAGGTCAGAGCAGATGTAGAATAATTCCAAGAGGAAGAACATTTAAGTGGCAGTTAGGGTTCAAGCCTCTTCCCTGAGGTCTCCAAATCCAGCCCTCCTGGAAGTGTGAACTACCTATTTCCAAACTACTCACATCCCATTCCCAGTCTATCTGTGCTTATTAAAGTTGACAGCCAAGCTGTTCTTAGACTAAACAATTAATATGCAGAAAGATGCTACAAACATGTAACGAGGGGGAAATTACTGCATTTGAATAGAAGATGATTTTGGGAAAAGGTCATTCATTTTTATGATTCTCTTTAATTTGAGCTTGCCAATCCTCCCTTCGCCCTCCCAAGGGCCAGTCTGAATCGTCAAGATCTATGTGATGGGCTTTGTGGCATAATTAAAGCGGCTGCTTAATTAGAAAAGCGATTCTCATGCTAAACAAAAGGAAATCAATGATGTGTCTGGGGGCAGGAGGGGAGGGAAAACTTGAGTTGGATATCAGAAGCTGCTGAGAGTCTCATCACCTGCAGAAGTCCTAATGCTTTTCCTTGGCCTATGGCCAAGTCAGAGGTTGGCACTTAAGACAGTTACTAAGGGAAAATGGAGGCTCTGGGGGAATTCCCTTTGTTTCCAGAACTTGAACTCTCTGATTCAGCATTAGCCAATCTCAATGGGACTTCCAGAGCCATTTACCTTTTCCTGTAACCAATCAAGATGCAGTCAGTGTGAAAATGGACTTTTATCCAAAAATTGCATGGGATTATAAGAGCTGGGAGGGACCTCCGGGGATCATGTCTCCATCCTCCTGCCTTCAGTCTTTTAAGCAGGTGGAGCATTAAAGAATCAGAGAATTCCAGAATTCAAAGGGACCTCGGGAGTCATCTATATAATAGCCTAAGAACAAGAATAGAGGGATGGCTAGGTGGCTTAGTGGATAGAGCACCAGACCTGGAGTCCAGAGGTCCTACCTTCATATCTAGCCTCAGATACTTCTTGGCTGTGTTAAGTGACTGGGCAAGTCACTTAACCCAATTTGCCTAGCTTTTGCCCTTCTGTCTTAAAGGGGCTACTAAGTTAGAAAGTAAGGGTTTAAAAAAATAGCCTCTATAATGTGGTGTCATACTCAGACAGAAAGGGATCCTTGCATGCTACATATTGTCTTAGAAAACCACAAATTAACATTATCTATGTTGTATGTATTTTTACTTATTTTGTCAAACACTTTCCAATTAACTCTTTTATAAAAAAAACAAAACAAAACTCTTACCTTCCATCCTAGGATCAATATTGTGTGTTGGTTCTAAGAGAGAAGAGCAGTAAGGGTTAGGCAATTGGGGTTAAGTGACTTTCCCAGGGTCACACAGCCAGGAAGTGCCTTGGGTCTGATTTGAACCCAGGACCTCTCAGCTCAAGGTCTGACTCTCAATCTGCTGAGCCAAGCTAGCTGTCCTCCATTTACCCTTTAATCTAGTAGGCAGGAGTTTGACACCTTTGATGTGAACAATGAGTGATCCATGCATTTTTTAAACATTATTTTATTTGGTCATTTCCAAACATTATTCATTGGAAACAAAAATCATTTTCTTTCCCCCTTCCCCCATTTCTCCCATAGTCGATGCATGATTCCACTGGGTATCACATGTGTTCTTGACTCAAACCCATTTCCGTGTTGTTGGTATTTGCATTAGAGTGTTCATTTAGAGTCTCTCCTCAGTCCTATCACCTCCACCCCTGCAGTCAAGCAGTTGCTTTTCCTCATTGTTTTTACTCCCACAGTTTATCCTCTGCTTGTGGATAGTATTTTTTAGATCCCTGCAGATTGTTCAGGGACATTGCATTGACACTAATGGAGAAGTCCATCACCTTCGATTGTACCACAGTGTGTCAGTCTCTGTGTACAGTGTTTTCCTGGTTCTGCTCCTCTCGCTCTACATCACTTCCTGGAGGTTGTTCCAGTTCACATGGAATCCCTCCAATGTATTATTCCTTTTAGCACAATAGTATTCCATCACCAACAGATACCACAATTTGTTCAGCCGTTCCCCAATTGAAGGGCATCCATGCATTTTTAAGACCTCTAGTGAAGGGGAATATACTCCTTTTTAAGGTATTCCACTCCATGGAAGGACCCATTCCAATCTATCCTCCATTTAGCTGCCTAGATGATTTTTCCTAAAAGGAGAAATCTGATCGTGTCTCCATCACCCCTTCTTCCTACTTATCCATCTCTGTGACCCCCAAGATCATTTATACGCTTCTCTATTTGGCATTCACAGCCCTTAATAACCTGGTCCTTTCCTCCCCTTCCAGCCTTCTTATACTTCCCTCCCTTTGGATGCTTTCTTTGATCCAGCTCCATTGGTCTACTTAGAGTTCCTTGAGCAGGACAGTCCACCTCCTCTCTCTGTGTCTTTGGGCTGGCTGTCCCCCTTGCCTGAAATGCCCTGTCCCCTCCTCTGTGCCTCCTAGTTTCCTTTGCTTCCTTCAGTACTTGGCTCAGACCTAGTCCACCATTAGAGACTCTCCTCATTCCCCCCCCAGATTCTAACAACTTCCTCTTTCATCTGACCTTCATATGCTGCCAATGTTCAGTCATTCACTCATGCCTGACTCAATGTGACCCCGTGGACTTTGTCCATAGGGTTTTCTTGGTAGAAATACTGGAATGGTTTGCCATTTCCTTCTCCAGTGACCTTCGTATATTCTCTCTATAGATACATATGGAGGTATAGCTAGAGATGGGGCAGCTAAGTGGTTCAGTGGACAGAGCGCTAAGTTGAGTGTCAGGAAGACTTGATTTTGTGAGTTCAAATCTGGCCTCAGACACTTATCAGCTGGGTGACCCTGGGCAAGTCACTTAACCTTGTTTGCCCCAGTTTCCTCATCTCTAAAATGAACTGAAGAAGAAAATGGCAAACCACTCCAGTATCTCTGCCAAGAAAACCCCCAATGAGGTCACAGAAAGTAGAAATGGCTGTAAAACAACAAATCGAGATATATATCCTATATTATGTAGTTATTTATGTACATGTTGTCTTCCCCCATTAGATTGTGAGTCCCTTGATATTAGCTAATGTTTTCACCTTTTTTGGCATCTCTAGTATTTTAGAATAATGTCTAATAGTGAGTGCTGAATAAATAGTTCTTGACTGACTAATTGATTGAAAGTTTTATCTTAAATCAAACCTAAGTCTTATTCTGCAATGTTAGCCCAGCTCTCCTAGTTTTGCTTTATGAGGACAGACAGAACAAGAATCATATCACTGCCACATGACAGCCTTTCAGGAATGCCAGATAGCTATCATGTCTCTGCTAATCCTTCTCTTCTCTAGGATAAATGTTCCCAGTTCTCTCAATTGATTCTTTTTTTTTAAACCCTTACCTTCCATCTTGGAATCAGTACTGTGTATTGGTTCCAAGGCAGAAGTGTAATAAGGGTCAGGCAATGGGGGGGGGGGTTAGTGACTTGCCCAGGGTCACACAGTTGGGAGGTATTTGAGGCCAAATTTGAACCCAAAACCTCCCTTTCTAGGCCTGGTTCTCAATCCACTGAGCTACTCAGCTGCCCCTGCTATCAATTGATTCTTGCTTGGATGGAGCATTGGACCTAGAGCCAGAAAAACCTGAATTCAAATCCTGATTCAGACCCTTACTGTGTGACCCTGGACAAGTCACTTAACCATTGCCAGCCTCAGTTTCTCCATGTATAAAATGGGGATAATACTAGTACCTCCCTCTCAGGACTGGATCAAGTGAGATAATATTTATAAACCACTAGGTAAACCCAAGACTTTAAGATGTCTCTGCCCTTCCCAGGTTATTAATATTCTTTATGAACTTTGATGCTCAGAACTGAAATAACAATAATAAAGCCCAATATTTATATAGCACTTACTATATGCACAGCACATAGCAGTTGTTGTTCAGTCATGTCCTACTCTTTGTGGCCTCCATTTGAGGCTTTCTTGAAAAAAATACTGGAGTGCTTTGCCATGTCCTTCTCCAACTCATTTTAGAGATGAGGAAACTGAGGCAAACTGAGTGACTTGTCCAGGGTCTAAGAGCTTTATAAACATTATCTCATTTGATCCTCACAACAACCCTGAAAGGTAGAGATAATTTTATTTGTTTTTATTTTACAAATGTAAGGATAATTTTAGGGTTGTGACCTAAACTAAATTAATTTTAGGTCTCCAGGGAATATCCCAAATGAAACACCCAAGTCCGCTGGAAATTTATGATGATTTTAATTAATATAGAGGAAAGAAATTAAGGAGAAGGGAGAGGGAAAGGGTGTAGGATTTCTTCCGCCTGGCCTGTGCCAGGGGGAAGATTAGAGGCTTTCAAGAGGATAGTGTTGAAAGATAAAGGAGAAAGGAATCAGCCTAAAACTCCAAGAGGGCTCAGCTAAGGTGCCTGAACCTGAACTAGCTACTCAGCTTCTCCCAGTATAGTATCAAGGGAAACTCACCACCAAACCGGACAATAGCTGCCACCATGCCAAGATGTCGGAATGCTTAGCACGCTGCCAGCCAGAGCCACCTCTCCCGGGGAAAGAGCCAAAAGCTCCCGGAGAGAGCAAGTGAGCCAAATATATAGACCTTTCATCCTTGTGTCCCCTCCTCTAAATGCCCATTCTTTAGTTCTCATCTTCTTTGATTGGATTATATCTTTAGAGTTACTTAACACTTCTTTTAGTTCACCTTTTGTTAGTTACTTGACCTTTTGTGATTAATTTAACCTTTATAGTTACTTAACACCTTTTTGTATTAAGATCTAAAAATAGACTTAGCTTAAAGTTCTAGCTTCAGTATAAAGTAAGAACTAAGTACCTTTATTGTTCAATCAGGAGATTACAACTTTATCTTCATCACAAAGTAAGATCTAAGTAGGGTGGAGTAATTTAAAGTTCACAAGACATTCCTGATTTCATTAGACTAAGTAGGGTAGAGAAATCTAAAATTCACACAGATGAGGAAACTGAGGCAAACAGAGAAGAAGTGACTTAGATGGCTCTGAATACAGGTCTTCCTGCCTCCAGGTCAAACTATGCCTTATCTGCTGTGCCCCCAAGGAGTTCCAGCTAGATATTGAACCTATAACCTGATCTTCCCTCCAGATGCATCCTAAAATGAAATGAGCTTGCATGACTGCCCTATACTTATAACGAGCTTGCAGCTCAGCACAGACCCATTTTTCTCATGCCAGCTGCTTTCTAGTCCTGCCTCTTTCATTTTCTTATTGCATGGTTGAGTTTTTGAGCCCAAGCAGGAAACAAACACTTCCTCTCACCCAGTTGTGTAGCAGATTTAGCTCAGTGTCCCAAGTCTAGATCTTGTGCCTTGGCAAAGGTCTGGAATTTACTGACTTCTCAGCTCTACCTCTAAGGATCCTGTTTCTATGTCATTCCATCATGGTTCAGTTCACATACCACCTTCTACTAGAAATCTTCACCCAAAGCCCTAGTGGTTAGTGTTCTCTACTTCTCAAATTATCTGGTATTCTGGAAAGAGGGATGGATTTGAAAATAGGGACTTGTATTAAAATCTTGGCACTGCCACTCACTACCTGAGACAGGTGGTGGTGGCCCCATAGTACACAGAGATCTGGACCTGGAGTCAAGAAGACCTGAGTTCTGGGGGCAGCTGGGTGGCTCAGTGGATGGAAAGCCAGGCCTAGAGACAGGAGGTCCTGGGTTCAAATCTAGCCTCAAACACTTCCAATCTCTGTGACCCTGGGCAAGTCACTTCACCCCCATTGCCTAGTCCTTACCACTCTTTTGCCTTGGAACCAATACATTGTATTAATTCTAAAATGGAAGGTAACAGTTTAAAAAATAAAAAGACTTGAGTTCAAATATGAACTCAGGGCAGTTATGTGCTTCAATGGATAGAATCAGGCCTAGAGATGGGAAGTCCTGGCTTCAAATCTGGATTCAGATACTTCCTAGCTGGATGACCCTGGGTAAGTCACTTAACCCCAATTGCCTACCCCTTACTACTCTTTTGCCTTGGAAGTTACACTTAGTGTCAATTCTAAGAGGGTAAATGTTCAAAAAATGTGGCCTCAGACTCTTGCTACCTGTGTGTCCCTGGGCACTTAACCATTTTCTGCCTCAATGTCCTCAACTGTAAAATAGGAATACTTAGTAGCACTTACCTCCCAAGGTATGATGAGGATTAAGTGAGATAATGTTTATATAGATCTTTGCAAACCCAAAAATACTGTGTAAATGCTAGTAAGTTATAGAGTATCTTTGGGTTTTCAAAACCCTTTACTTACATCTTATCTAGTCCAGCAGGCATCAATTAACCACTTACTATTTCTATAGACAGAGTGGTACAATCAAAAGAACACTGGGTTTGGAGTCAGTGGACCTAGATTCATATCCTGTCATAGTGAATCTGTCATTCACTACCTGTGTGACCTTGGACAAGTCACTTCACCTCAGTTTCTTTATCTGTAAAATGAAGTTTCTTTTCCAGTTCTTAATATCATAATCCAATGACTGGCAATGAAAGACCCCTCCATACACACATACACACATGCACATGTGCACACAGAGTTCTTTATTTATCATTTTTATTTATAAGTTTATTTTATTTTATTTTTGGAAATTTTTATTTAATTAATCAATTTTGAATATTTTTCAGTGGCTACAAGATTGATGTTCTTTCCCTCCCCTCCCCAATCCCCTCCCGTAGCTGATTCGCAATTCCACTGCACACTCAGAGTTCTGACCACTCTCCATGCCTCACCTCATCCTCCAACTGGACTTTACCTCATCTAACCCCCTTTGTCCCCTGGGAGGCCCTTGTGGGGCCTCAGTCTGAACCTCTATTGGAATTCTTGGGTTACCAAGCTGGACAGTAGCCTCTCGTTTCCTCTTTCTTGCTCTTAAAGCAGTTAAGAAACCTTTAAGAGGAGCAAGCTCAGGCTTAAGAAGGGAAATATTAATTACCCTTCAAACCCCTAGAGATCCAATTCTTTGGCTGCTGTGATGAAGTATTTACAGGCACAGAAACCACACACCTCGGGTGCAAAAGGAGACAGAATTAATGAGTCTCCTCCTCCACTCTGGAGTGTGTGTGTGTGTTTTAGATTTTGATCCTGGGGGTAGAATATTTGACTCCTTTCAACATGAATACATTAGCTCATCCACATGATGTTTTCCAAACACACAGCTCTCTGGCTGGGCCATTGGGGGAGTGCCCCCTTTTTGGCTCATGGAGAGATGGAGGCTTTAGATTAAATGCCCCTGCTGCTACCAAGGCTATTGATCTGCTGCCACTGGGCATCAGGCAACCAGCCACACACAGGTCAAGGAGATGAAAGGTCCTCACCCAGTGGTCCCCATTTCATTAAAAAAAATCTCATGCTATCGGATGGCTGAAGCTCTTGTGAACTTGTGTGTGTGTGTGTGTGTGTGTGTGTGTGTGTGTGTAAGGGGGGCTGAGGGGCATGAGGTGCATCCCACCAGGCTCTATTGATTCCTGGCACAGATGAGTCTGGTAGGCTTGAAAAATCTACACTTGCTTACAACACTGAATATAGCTTATCTAGCTATTGAAGGACACCTTGGCAAATGGAGACTTTTTGGGGAGACTGAGTCAGAAGGAAAGGATTGAAGAGAGATTTAGAGTACTGGACCTGGAGTCAGGAAAACCTGGGTTCAAATCAAACCACAGACATTTATTAGCTCTATGACCCTGGATAAGTCACTTAACTCTATTGGTCTCAGTTTCCTCATCTAGAAAATGAGCTGGAAAAGGAAATAGCAAACCATGCCACTATTTTTGTTAAAGAAAAAAAAAACTCCAAATGGGGTCACAAAGAGTTGGACATGACTGAACAACAGCAACAGGGTAAAAATGTTCCTAGCCTAAATTATTAGTCTATTTCTATTCTTTTAATGTTGAATGCCCCATGGACTAGTACAGAGGTAGAGACAATAAGTGCTTTCTTAGTTGATTAGAGTACCAGGATTACAAGCTTGCCCTCTGGAGGATGACAGTATCCTTGGGGCAGCAGACAGGATGATGGCACCATGAAAGTCATCCTCTCCCAACAGGATGTACACCTCCTTCCTTATAATTCTACAAAGATGAACAGCAACTCAATACTCCCCTGCTTCCAAGGAGCTCATAGTCTAATGGGGCTGAGGATACTAAGTGCACACAAATTTGTGTGCTGGAATGTAGAATACCCTAGGGCAGTGTTGGTGAACCCTTAACAAGTTTGAGTGCCCAGAGGACAAATTCAAGCTTTCTGGGAGCCCCTTCATTACCTGAGAGGTGATGGAGAAAGTGCTTGCTTTGGGCAGCTGGACAGAGGGGTGGGCATGCAAAAATGTCCTTGGCTGCTGGGAAGAGGGGGAACATAGTAGCTCCCTAAGTGCCGGTTCTGCATGTGTGCCACATCTTCACCACCATGGCCCTAGGACCAGAGACAAAGTTCTCTAGGCAAACTTAAGCAGGGAGCTTCCCTTTTGAGCTTTGGCAGGGCTCTGGAGGGGCAAGGAGTTTGGGCTGTGGGACTGAGAGTGATGACTTCATGGAAGAAGTGGTGTCAGACCTGAACTTTGAAGGAAGAGAAAGATACTGAATTGTAGAAATTAGGTGGGGAATGTGTTCAACCTAAGAACGGGAAATGATCTTTAGAACATGCAGAGGTGGGAGAGAACAGTTCAAGGCATCAAGAAACTAGTAGTTAGTATTGTTATTATTAATATTATCAATAATTAATTATAATTAATAATTTACATATGTTGACATTAATAATGAATATAATTAATAATAGCCTGAATTGAATTTGATGCATTTGCATGTTCTCTTATAGGCAATCCGGAGTCACTGATGCATAAGAATAGCATGGCCAGACTTGTGCATTAGGGAGATTATTTTGGCTGCTTATATGGGGCATTGAATTGGGGAAGGATAGTGATCGGAGGTCGGGATATCAGTTTAAGTTAGCTACTCCTTTGCTTGAGAGACAGCATAGTATTGGCCACGAACATGGAGGATCCTATCCTAGATTTGGAATGAGAAAGTTCTGGGCTGAGATAGCTGAGAAAGCTGGACCCTGTGGTCCTCCAAAGGTCCCAGCCAGCTTCTCTCTGGGACAGAAGAGATGATGCTGATCTTATTCTTTAATTTAATTTTGTTTAGAATAGAAAAAATGCAACCCCAAAAAGGCCCAACCTGTCCCCTGTGTAACTAAGGGAAGTCCAGAGAATGCCAACTTGGGATCCATTTTCTAAACTGCAGTTTGCAGATTTGTAGCTTTATTGCAGGCACGTGGGCAGCCATTTCAAATGGATAATTTCCTGTAATTAATTCAGTTTGGCACTAGGAGAGTGCCCAGGGAGCTGCTGCAGCAGGTTCTGCACAGACAGTCTTATTGTTTCAGGGAAGAGGCAGAGGCTAAACAGAGGGAGGGAGCAGGGCAAAGAGTAGCTTCACTAAGTGCAGAGGGAGCCTTGACCCTAGGTCAAGGGGCAGTCAGGCCACAGGCAGAAGTCAACTCAGCCTTGCTGGCTACTACTTTGCTCAGAACAGAAAGCTCCTGAGAAGTCATTCCCTGCTCCATCCCCACATCTTCAGTCTATGGCACTTACTAACATCCTTCCCAGTCTTGTCTTGAGCTCTCTTTTGGGCACTCTCACTTCCCTTGCAAGAACCAAGCTAACAAAGAATGGAGAAGAGAACAAGTTTATGAATATGACAAAGGATAAAGAAATGACTCATATTTGAACCCCCTTTCCTCTAGTGGGCCTCATCTCTCCCAGGTATCTATCTATCTATCTATCTATCTATCTATCTATCTATCTATCTATCTATCTATCTATCTATCCATTCATCCACCCATCCACCCATCCATCCATCCATCCATCCATCCATCCATCCATCCATCCATCCATGCATGTATGTATGTATGTATGTATGTATGTATGTATGTATGTATCTATCTATCTATCTATCTATCTATCTATCTATCTATCTATCTATCTATCCATTCATCCACCCATCCACCCATCCATCCATCCATCCATCCATCCATGCATGTATGTATGTATGTATGTATGTATGTATGTATGTATGTATCTATCTATCTATCTATCTATCTATCTATCTATCTATCTATCTATCTATCCATTCATCCACCCATCCATCCACCCACCCATCCATCCATCCATCCATCCATGTATGTATGTATGTATGTATGTATGTATGTATGTATCTCTCTATCTATCTCTCTATCTCTCTCTCTATCTATCTATAATGCCATTTTACATTGCTATTCTGGGCTTGTGAAATCCCAAAGAATGGAAAGGACTCAAGATTAATAGGATGTCACAAAACTCATCCCTCTGGGGAGCCCATCTTCAGTGTCTCTAGGTTTCTCAGGGATCTATATAGTCATTCTAGATATAGAGCTCCCCACCCCACCCCAAGAAAGTGGGGAAAGAATTGAGTGCTGGTAGAGTCCACCACCACTCCCCCAGACCTGTACAGACCTATGACTTGAAGACCTAGTAAAGACCAAGCTCTGGCTTTGTTCCTCCTCTTCTAGACTCTGTGAATCACTTCTCTCTTTTTTTCTCTTTTCTGGCTCTTGAGGCCATGTCTCCTGCTTTGCTAATCTTTCTTTGTCCCTTTGGCATCCCGTTGCCCTGTTACTGCCATCTCCAGCTCCTCCAGGTCCACAAGGCTATCTTTCCCTTTCTTTCTAGATGGTACACTGTTTGGCATCCCCTACTCTTTTGATCAACTTGTGGCTCTGAGGTTCCCTTCACTCTGCTCCCATTGCTTATATCTCTTCACTACTACTGCCATTTTAAAAAGGCAAATATTCCATTTCTTTTGGAATGACATGCTTCAAGCCCACAAGCCTCTATGCTTGTCGGCACATTTCCAGCCATCTGCTTAGTGGGGTCTATGCTCTGCTTGATTGATTATTGTCCTTTGTACTTTAAGGGAACATAAATGACCTCACTGGTGATGTCTTTTGACTTGAACACAAATTAGTCACACCAAATCATTGGCCTCTTCCAGAGTCATCGAAGTCCAGTGACAAAAGTCAAGATAGCTTGTGATAGTCCATGATGCAGTGGATGACCTTGGCATCTTTGATGTCTGACCAAGCTCTAAGTTCTCTGTGGTGCCTGCTTCTACCATATTCATGGCCCTTGGAACAATTTTTTCTAATCTACCCACGCTGATGGGGAAAGTCTTTACATATGTGGAACAGATATCCCAATTTACTAGGTTCTAGGCTTGTTGGTTACCCTGCAAACTCTCTTCTGTTGAGACAATTTATCAAGATGTAGTCACTGCTTATGCGATAGCTTCTTGAAGCCACAGGTGAGAGTTGAGTGAGTGCCAAATAGACACCAGAGAAGGAAAGTCGTCCTGAAAGGGGCTCAGCAAGCCCTCCCACCATTAGTGCTGGTCCTCCATGGGCAGCAAGATGGCATCACAATGCACAGAACACTGGCCCTCCCACCATAGGTGCTAGTTTTCTTTGAATGCCCTATACAATCAATCCCACTTGAGTTACACTCAGAAAGACCAACCCTTGGTCAGTTGTCAAGATATGCCTACTGTCCCTTCTAAGCAATGGTCACCAACCTTTATTCTTAGCTAAGATAGAATGACCAAATTCCATTCATGCATTTCCTCCTTCAGTAGGAGGATGAAGAAGATACATCCCTAGTTAATGCTTCCTTCTTGAGTCTTTCTTTTTTCAGTGTGATTTAAAAAGGTTTTTTATGCCCTTACCTTCCATCTTAAAATCAATCCTGTGTATTGGTTCCAAAGCAGAAGAGTGGTAAGGGCTAGGCAATGGAGGTGAGGGGATTTGTCCAAGGTCACACAGCTAGGCTAGATTTAAACCATCTCTAGGCCTGGCTCTTAATCCACTGAGCCACCCAGCTGCCCCCTTCTTGAGTCTTTTTGAGGAAGAAAAAAATATGATGCACACATATATAGGCATATATCTACATGTGTGAATGTTCCCATACATAAAGATACATGTGTGCGTCCATACAGATACACATTCCCAGCCTCCCAACTAGGACTCAGTCATACAAATTACCCTTTAACTCTGAGATGCCTCAGGGAAGCACCAGGAACAATCAAATATATATATATATATATATATATATATATATATATATATATATATATATATACTGACATTTTATAGCATTTTGCTTTTTCACAAAGTATTTTATGTACTCACTTCATATGAGTCTTACAACATCCCTATGAGAAAGGAACCGTAATGCTATTTCCCCATTTTACTGATGGGGAAACTAAGGCTTTAAAAGGTAAGTAAGAGTTAAGTTGGAAGTTTTGAATCTAGTTTTTCCTAATTTCAAGAGAAGTAATATGGATTAGTGGGCAGAGCACTAGATGTGGAATCAGGAGGACCTGAGTTCAAATTTGACCTTGGATACTTAATAGTTGAATAGTGCTGGATTTCTGGGCTAGCTTTCACAGATGAGGAAACTGAGGTTTGGAGAAGTCAGATGACTTAGTAAATGACTGTTGTATCTAACTTCTCTGAACTTCAGTTTTCTCATATGTAAAAGGAAGTCATAATTACATCTTCTTCCATGATTATTGAGAAACTCAAATCAGATAATAAATATGATGTAAGCTTATACAAAGTATTTTCAGATCTTAAATAGCTATATAATTGTGACAATATAATAGTAGTCACTATACCAACTAGTGGTCACTATACCCAACCCTAGTTGGGACAGCTAGATGGTGCAGTGCTAGGTAAGGAGTCAGGGAGAACTGAGTTCAAATCTAGTCTCAGACACTTACTGACTATGTGACCATGGGCAAGTCACTTACCTGTGTTGGCTTCAGTTTCCTCATCTGTAAAATGAGCTGGAGAAGGAAATAGTGAACCACTTCGGTAGCTTTGCTAAGGAAACCCCAAATGGGGTCACCAAGAGTTGGATGGGTCCCAAAACTACAGAACAACAGCACTCTTTTCCTTCTGTATCTTTTCCATCTCCTCCCTTGCAATGTTCTTTCAAATTATCTGTTGAAATTAGCAGAACAGATTCCTTCCACTGGTAAGAGAGAAGCCTCAAATGAATTGGATACGAAATGACTGAACAACCACAAAACCACATTAATTCCACTTCCCAGCTCTGTGATCTGGGACAAGTAACTCTATTTTGAAGTCAGAAACTTATCTAGCTGGAAAGGATGTTAGAGACCTCAGGTCATGTGGCCCAATGCCCATGTTATATAGATGAGGAGAGTGGAAGCCAAGCAAAGAGGGCGAATAGTACCACATGTCTAGAACTAGAAGGGTTCCTAGAGGCCATCTAGCCTCATCACTTCATTTTATAAATGAGAAGACTAATTTACCTAAAGGCATATAGGAAGTAAGTGGGAGATGCCAGATTTGAACTCTAGTCCACATTTGGTACCCCTTTCTCCAGACCATGCTTCCCCAAGATGCATTGCCTAAGGACACATATTTGATGAGTAGAAGATCTGAATTTAGAATCCAATTTGCTATCACTTGTTAATTAGAGGTGGATTGGCTAGAGCAGGTAGGTGGCACCATGGATAGAATGCCAGATCTGAAGTTGGGAGGACTTGGGTTCAAGTATAGCATCAGATATGTCCTAGCTATGTGACTTTGGGGAAGTCGATTTACCTTGTTTGTCTAGCCTTTGCCCTTCTGTCTTAGAGTTGTTCCTGGGACAGCAGAAAGTAAGATTAAAAAAAAAGGTGCAGATTGGAGGAAAAGAAAATCAATTTGTTTGTTCATGAAAAAACTAACTGAAAAAATTGAACCCAGGTCTCCTCTAACACTAAGTTCTTTATTCTTTGCATGATTCTATGCTTATTCCTTTGCACAATGGAGGTAAGCATACCTTCTCTAACCAAGTCCTAGGACCTAGAATCTCAGTGAAATCCCAATGAGGTCATGGGAGTAATTGTACTTTGTAAAATATAATATCTGAAGTACCATCATTCGGATCATAGACTCATAGATTTAAAGGTGGTAGGAGCTCCAGCAATCATCTAATCTAGGTTGCCCATTTTACAGATGAGCAAACTGAGGCTTAGGGATATTGGTAGTTTGCCCAAGGACACACAGGCAGTATGTATCAGAGGTAAGATGGGAACTCAGCCACTCTGCCCACAGAGTCAGTGTTCTTTTCACACAACCCCAATTCACCTCCTTCTTTGAAAATGATCCATGAGATTTGGAAACTTGGACAGGCTCCCTGTGTTGTCAGTGGCCCCCAGGACTGTGGTTTTGTCATCACTCAATTTCTCCTGAGCTTTGGGCTCTTGCCCAGGACACATTGCCAACCAGAGCTCATCTTTCTCCCAGTTTCCATCTCCTGGGTCTGGTTTCCAACTGTCTAAACCAGTGGAAGGAATTTTACCGAACCTGCCTCCCACTCCCTCCCAGAGCCCGGAAGCCATGCTTGGTTAAACTTTATTAAAGTGCTTTTGAACCCGCTTAACAAGGTACTTTATTTGAGTTTCATCTCCCTTAAGGAACCCCAGGGAAGCTTTCAAGCAGGAGATAATTATTGGAAATTAGTGAGGGATTCAGACTTGTGTGGTGAGGAGGTAAGACTCACGGGCATCTCCACGGCATGGCACTCTAACCTGCCTGATTCATGACTCTCTGTCATTAAGGGGATAATCAGAACTCACAGTTCAATAGCATTTGAAGTTGAAGGTTTGTAAATGCGTTCCTCACAACTCTGTGAGTTAGATGGAATGAAAAACATTACCCCTATTTTACAGAAGAAGAAACTGAGGATCTGAACAAATAAGTGACTTGCCAGTAGATTTGGTATCAGAGGATTTGGGTTTGAATCCTATGGGTGCCACTTAAAAACATCTTGAATCTTGAATAAGTCATTTCTCCTTCCATGACCACAGTTTCTATCTGTAAAATCAAGGGATCAGACTGGATGGCTCTTGGGGTCCCTTTCTTCCAGTAAATCTATGACCTTTTGACTTCCCAGAGCCTTAGTTTCCTCACCTGTAAAATAAAGGGGTAGGATTAGGTGGCCTCCAAGGTTCTTTCCAGCTGTGGATCTAGAACCCTTTAATCTTGAGTTTCCCAGGGTTACCCAGCTAGCAGGGTTCTAGGTCTCTCAACCCCCAAACCAACATTTTTACCATCATACTATGACAGACTACACTAACATAAATCTTTTAGTTCTTTGTTGTAGGGCAACTAGGTGACTCAGTGTATTAAAAGCCAGACCCAAAGATGGAATTCAAATATGGCATCAGTCACCCCCTAGCTGTGAGACCCTGGGAAAGTCATTTAACCCCCATTGACTAGCCCTTACTGCTTTTCTGCCTTGGAATTGATACTTAGTATTGATTCTAAGACAGAGGGTGGAGGTTTAAAAAATATTTTGTTGCTAACATAATTTTCTCAGTTTCAGGGTTTCCTTCCTTGGTTCCATCATTTTTCAAAAACATATACACAATGTGTGTATACTTGCATGAAAATACACATAAAGATACACATACATCACATGTATTCTCCACATGTATATACACACGTGTAAATATTATGTCCCTATATACATGCATGTGCGCATGCTCAATGTACTTTTGGTTCTATACATATTTTAGGAGAAGGGAGGTTCTGGTCACTTCTTTTTTGCTACAGAATTGAACCATCTCCTTTTCTGGTGCCACTTGTCTATAATAATGCCTTCTATACCACTATATTGTGGACAAACAAAGCTATAACTAACAGAGTAGATGGAACTGGGCAACAACAAGTGGGGGCATGCTCTCTCCTCTCAGCAATCCTATCCCTCCCAACCTCTAGCTGGTTACTCCTGGGCTTTCCCCCTCCAGACCTCACGAGGGCTTAGGTCAGAAAGCTCACTTTGGTCGTACCACTTGCTGGCACTCACTCAACTCTTTTTACCTCAGGTGGAAATATTTCAGAGGTGTGAGTTTGGCAGCAAATCATCCCCCTTGAGAACTCAGCTTATGCCTACCTGGTATCTTTCCATCATCTTTGAGAATCTGGCTTTGTGGTCCTTTTGGAATCATTATTGTGTGTATTAGGACTTGCTGCTACTTAGCATCATGGCGTTAAAGATATGGGTTATCATGTCAGTGAACACAATTGAGATTGAACACTCAATCCTCTGTTTGGTATTCAAAGCCCTTTATGGTCTGCTCCTTTCTATTCTTATTATAATAAGATTATACCATCCTGCTTTGCTCCCTACCCTCCATACTCCTCAGTCCAGGGACAGTGGCCTCCTTTCTCCTGAGCATCTTTATTGACTGTCACCAACCCTGGAATTCTCTACCTCCTCATGTCTACCTCCTGCCTTCCTTGGTTTCTTCAGGTATCAGCTAGAATCCCATCTTCTGCAAGAAGACTTTTTTCAATACCCATTAATGCTAGTGCCTCCCCTTTATTGATTAGCCACAATTTATCCAATAGAGGATTTGTCTATTTTTAGTTGTTTTCATGTTTTTTCCCTATTAGAAAACGAGCTCCTTGAGAACAGGAGTGGTGTTTTGCTTTCCTTTGAATCCTCATTGCTTAGCAATCATTTAATAACTGATTATTGGATGGGTGACTGAAAGTACTCTACACTATCCCCAGTAGCATCAGCCTATCTTCCCTTTCTCCTCCTTGATTTTAGACTCAGATCCTTTTCTTCCATAGCACTTGGACAAGATACATATATCAATGGAATAACTTGATGGCTGCCCATTCAGCTATGTGTCATAATCTGGTCTAGATTACTCATCCACTTTGTTTTTCCAGTGTGAATGATTATGCCGATGTCTCTTATTGCCAAGGATTTGACTGAGGTGTATCAAATTGCAAGGCTTGGTGGGAATTAGAACAATCCCATGCTCAAGCAGAATCAAATCTGTCTTTTTGTATGGACTTTACACAGCACATCATATACAACATTGGTAAGCCTATTTAGCAAATGCAACTCAACCAGTCTAATATTTCACTTGATATAATATAGCTGACACTTGAACACAGTTACCCCTCATTTTAATGAACACCATGTATAAACTATGTGAAATCATCTAGTCTATCCAATTTCCTTTACATTATTAACAAGAGATCTTTTGTCAAAGTTATAACTAACAATTTTGAAACCTGAGGCAAACATCACAAAAATATGCTTTTGAGTTATTTTTTTCAAACAAATTCAGTTGGGAGAGAGGAGATTCCAGGGCACATGGCTCTAGAGAAGGGGATAGGGACATTGAACACAAAATCTTGAAGCAAAGGGATAGGAACCATAGGATCCCAGCCTCCATAGGAAGAAGCTATATAACACCATAGATCATCTCTTGGAATGATGCTATCCAGGCAGAGAGAGCAGAACAGAACTGGCCCAAGGCAAAACTCACCTGGGGAGACACAGCTAAGGGATGGGGGGAGACATAAGCATGGTATTTAGCAGCTTCCTATTTTAAGTTATTATACTTGCTAACTAGGTGCAAAGCTCAATTATTTCTTAGCTGCTAGAGAATGTAAATGCTGTTTGCATCCTCTAAATGTTGGTGCCCTGGAAAAGGTTCTGGTCATTGTGCCCTAGTTCCAGTCTTGTCATTTAATGTCTGCCTAAAGGTTTCAAGTGATAGGGAGATCATTGCCTCCTGGGACCACCCATCTAATTTTTGGACAGCTCTAATTATTAGTAATGCTTCTGCCAAACTTAAATCTAACACTGAAAATTCTACCCCATACTTCTAGTTCTACCCTCCAGGGATAAGCAGAACTTTCTATGCTAACAAAGTTTAAGATCTCATTCTTTCAAAACTGATAAACTTCATAGCTGATTGGCAGTGAAAGAACAGAAGTTAATTTAGAAAAGGAAGAAAAGAGTGCAATTAAAGAATTTTAAAAATAACTTCATTAAAGACAATAAAGGAAGTTCAGAAGGAGAACAGATAAATAGGACAGCTTAGAAATTAACATGTAATATTATGTACTTTAAAAAATATAAACTGTCTATAGGCAGAGTCAAATTATGAATTGGGGGCATCCATCTAGCAAAACTTTCTCAATATTCCTTTCCTAACACCTTTAAAATAGAGCCCCAAATCAAATTTTGGACCAGCAGAGATCCAAACAAAAGATCAGGCTGAGACTTTTTCTGCCCTACAAAAACTTAAGAGGTTGCATGAGAAAGTCTATAACA
>NC_077229.1:58973811-59081311 GCF_027887165.1 Monodelphis domestica
CCTGCTTCCTTCCTTCCTTCCTTCCTTCCTTCCTTCCTTCCTTCCTTCCTTCCTTCCTTCCTGCCTTCCTTCCTTCCTTCCTTCCTTCCTTCCTTCCTTCCTTCCTTCCTTCCTTCCTTCCTTCCTTCCTGCCTTCCTTCCTTCCTGCCTTCCTGCCTTCCTGCCTTCCTTCCTTCCTTCCTTCCTTCCTTCCTTCCTTCCTTCCTTCCTTCCTTCCTTCCTTCCTTCCTTCCTTCCTTCCTTCCTTCTTTTCTTCCTTCCTTTCTCCCTCCCTCCCTCCCTCCCTCCCTCCCTCCCTCCCTTTCTTTCTTTCTTTCTTTCTTTCTTTCTTTCTTTCTTTCTTTCTTTCTTTCTTTCTTTCTTTCTTCTTCTTTCTTTCTTTCTTTCTTTCTTTCTTTCTTTCTTTCTTTCTTTCTTTCTTTCTTTCTTTCTTTCTTTCTTTCTTTCTTTCTTTCTTTCTTTCTTTCTTTCTTTCTATTTGTGCATCTTTTTGTCCATCTAGTTCAACACTTTTATAGAATTCTGTGACCTTGGACAAACTGCTTAACCCTTCTGGTCCTTAGTTTCTCTCTTTGTTGAGAGGGTTGGACTAGTTTCCCTCTGGGATTCCTTTCAACTCTGCCTGTGATCTCATCATCACTCCATTATCCATTTCTAGACCTCAGTTTCCTCATGTGTAAAATAAGAGGGTTTCATTAGATGTCTTCTAAGGTCCCTTTCAACTCAGTCTTTGATGCTATTATCATCCTATCTGGGCCTCAGTTTACTTATCTGATGCTCCTTGAAATCCTGATGCTGAGTAATAATAATATTGTTCTTGTTCAGTTGTTTCCAAATCTTCCTGACCCCATTTGTGGTTTTCTTTTTGTTTATTGATTTAATTAATTTAGAATATGTTTCCATGGTTACATGATTTATACTCCTCTCCCTCCCTCCTTCCTCCCCACTCTGTAGTCAATGAGCAATTCAACTGGGTTTCACATGCATCATTGACCAAGACCTAGTTCCCTATTATTGAAGTTTGCACTAGGATGATCATTTAGAGTCTATATCCCCAATCATATCCCCATTGACCCATGTGATCAAACAGTTGTTTTTCTTCTGTGTTTCTGTTCCCACAGTTCTTTCTCTGGATGTGGATAGCATCTTTCTCTTAAGTCCCTCAGAACTGTCCTGGATCATTGCATTGCTGCTAGTAGAGAAGTCCATTACATTCGCTTGTACTATAATGTACCTGTCTCTGTGTATAATGTTCTCCTGGTTCTTTTTAAATTTAAACCTTTACCTTCCATCTTGGAATCAATACTGGGTATTAGCTCCAAGGCAGAAGAGTGGTAAGGGCTCGGCAATGGGGGTCAAGTGACTTGTCCAGGCTCACACAGCTGGGAAGTGTCTGAGACCAGATTTGAGTTCAGGATCTCCCATCTCCAGGCCTGGCTCTCCATCCACTGAGATACCCAGCTGCCCGCTCCTGGTTCTGCTCCTCTCACTCTGCATCACTTCCTGGAGGTTGTTCCAGTCCCCATGGAATTCCTTCAGTTCATTATTCCTTTCAGCACAATAGTATTCCATCACCAACAGATACCACAATTTGTTCTGATGTTCCCCAATCGAAGGGCATCCCTCATTTGGGGTTTTCTTAGTAGAAATACTAGAGGGGGCAGCTAGGTGGCGCAGTGGATTGAGAGCCAAACCTAGAGATTGGAGGTCCTAGGTTCAAATTTAGCCTCAGACACTTCCCAGCTGTGTGACCCTGGGCAAGTCACTTGACCTCCATTGCCTAGCCCTTACCACTCTTCTGCCTTGGAGCCAATACATAGTATTGACTCCAAGACGGAAGGTAAGGGTTAAAAAAAAAGAAATACTAGAATGTTTTTACATTCCTTTCTCCAGTTCATTTTTACAGATGGAGAAACTGAGGTAAACAGGGTTAAGGGACTTACCCAGGGTTACACAGATAGAAAGTATTTGAGACCAGATTTCAACTCAGGTCTTTTTGACTCTAGGCTTAATGCTCTATCCATTGGGCCACCTCTCTGTCCATCAGCATCAGTCATCATCATTATCATCATCATCACTTTTAGATACAGTTTTAAGGTTTGCAAAGCCCTTTATAAATCTTATCTAATTTGATACTCATAACACTCTAGGAGGTGGGTGCTATTATTATCCCCATTTTATAAATGAGGAAAGTGAGGCTGATAAAGTGTAGGTGAGTTACCCAGGGATCACATGGCTAGCAAATATTTAAGGCAGGATTCACATTTAGGTCTCGGTCTCTTTTCAGGTCCAGATGTCTATTCATGAACCCAATTACCTGCCTTATTGATTAACATGGGATTAAAGTTACAGAAGTACAAATTTGTCTCTTAATGTCAAACCAATCTTCCTAACAGATGGAATTTTCCTTAAGTGGAATGGGTTGCCTTGAGAGGTGATGGCTCGTACTCCTTGGAGGGCTTGGCAGTCTTTTGTGGAAGGGACTCTTGTTTAGCTGTGGATTGGACTAGAATATTTTTGACCTTCTTTCCATCTCTTAGATGTCATTCTGGGAAACTGAGGCCTCAGAGGGGGGATGGGGGAGTAAATTGCCTCAAGACCAAGAAAAAAATGTGGCTATGACTGGCATCCTGGTCTATTGGCTGCCAATCCAAAGTTGTCTCCATTACACCATTGTTTCTCTAAGGATT
The DNA here is from genome assembly GCF_027887165.1 of Monodelphis domestica. Classification (NCBI taxonomy): domain Eukaryota; kingdom Metazoa; phylum Chordata; class Mammalia; order Didelphimorphia; family Didelphidae; genus Monodelphis; species Monodelphis domestica. The sequence goes on from NC_077229.1 coordinate 58,976,502, forward strand.
TCTGGGTTAGAGGAGGTTGGGGGAATTTGCTGGAGTGAATTGTAATAGATAAGAGATTTAAGAGGAGAGGAGAGGAGGTGGTGGGAGGCTCCTTAAGAGCTTCATTAGGAGAGAAGGAGGAGCAGAAGTAAGAAACTCTGAAGAGATGACAGAGAGTCCTATTTCTAATGTATTGTGCTAATCAGGGCCCTCCTTCCACTGCTTGAAAGCCTTCAAGTGGCTCCCTTGTGTCTGCTTTAAAAAGATAAAGTGTTCACCCTGCCATTCAAGGCCCCCCTCTCCCTTAATTGGTATGACCTTATTTTATACCATCAATCAGTCAATCAACAAATGTTCATTAAGTACATTCCCTGGGGAAGCAAAGCCAAAAATAACTTCACAATCTCTACTTTCAACTTTTGCTTCAGCATTTCTGTCATTTGAACAACTCTGCCCTTTCTTCTCACTCTGCTTTTTCCCAGCTCTGTGCTTTGGCTCCCATCCTCTGCCATGTCTGGAGTCTACCCCTTCCTTCAACCCCCATTTCATTTGCTTAAAGCCCTCTTTTTTAATTAAAAATTATTTTATTCTGAATTTCGCAAACAAAAAATCCTCCCAATACAAAGCAGAGCATAAAAGAGGATTATATGGGCAGCCATGAGTCTTTTTTTATGAATATTATGCTTTTAAAAATGGCTAATAAATTCAACATGTTACTTTCAAAGCTGACCTGTTTGTATTTCCTTTTGAACTTGCTTTTTTCCCTGTTCTGCTCATTTTATTCAATGCTTCAATGACCCGCTTTTCTTTCTTTCCTTCTTTTCATTTTTGGACAATACTATAGTGAGCTCCCCTCTTCCCTCTAATCCCTTTACCCATTTCCATGGCACGAACAAAAAGAATGCCACAATCCTTGTAATAAATGAGCAAGTGAATAAATCCATTCCTTCTTTTCCTTTAACTTTTATTTTTATAATAAACTAATATGTTGTGTAGGTGCTAATAGTGTGACATGTTACCCTACCTATGTAACATATTTGTAAATTAATGGACATTTGTTTTCAAACATTATTTTAATTTTTTTCAGATTAGATATCAATATAATTTTTCATAATTGCTTTCCCATATTTTTGGATCCATGTTGTATAAGTAGGTCCTTTCCTCCTATCTTTGATCTTTCTGGGATACAAATCCAGCACTAAACAGAGACAGGAGGGTAGGAGAGATGCAAAATCATCCTTAGAACAGGGAAGAATGGGATTCAAATCCTGCCTCTGACATATCCTGTCTGTGTGGTTCTAGGTGAGACTCCTAGTCTCTCAATAATCTGAGTAACTCTGTAAGACCCTAGGGTGGGAAAGGTGCCAAGCTACAATAGTAGATGGAAATTCCTCATTTGTTTTTGTTGTCCAGTCATTTTAGTTATCTTTGGGATCCCATTTGAGATTTTCTTGGTAAAGGTACTGGAGTGGTTTATCATTTCCTTCTCCAGCTCATTTGACAGATGAGGAAACTGAGGCAAACAGGGTTTCAGTGACTTGCCCAGCTAGTAAATATCTGAGGCCAGATGGAACTCATCTTCCCAACTTAAGACCTCCACACTCTATCCACTGTGCTACCTAACCATCCTTCTTGCTGCCCCTATACCAAGGAAGTCTCAGATCCATTCTCTCTCTCACTACTCACTACAGAACAAAGCGTGGCAGACAGAAAGTAACCAATCAATAAACACTTAATTAAGTACCTAGTTGTAGGTGTTAGGAATATAAAGACAAAGAATAAAATCTCTACTGAAAAGTGAATTAAAGGTTGAAAGGACCGGAGCAGTCCTTTGATCCAACCTCCATAAGCTCCACCAACTCGGTTGTCAGTCTGAGAAAATTGGTCATTACACGGAGAAGCAACAAACAAAGAAGGTCTTGACAAAAACAAGATGTTTCCCTCTCAGACTCCCTGAACCCCACTATGAGAACAGAGCTCTCCATTCTTCTAAAAGGGAAACAGTGTAAGGCTCTGACCAAGATGGGGCATTTCTTTCTCTTTAAAGAGACTAGAGAGAGAGGAGAGCTGAGGCAGAGAGAACTTTCCAGTTGGCTGGAGCAGAACTGGCAAAGAGGAATAGTTTAAGATTGAAAAGAGGACTTGAATGCCTCCACCTCATTGCTTTTATAGACATCTTGTGGCAATTTGGTGGCACAGTTGGTAAAGCTCCTGGCCTGGAGTCAAGAAGACCCATCTTCCCGACTTCAAATCTGACCTTAGATACTTAATAAGTCTGTGACTCTACCTTAGTTTCCTTATCTGTAAAATGGGCTGGAGAAGGAAATGGCCAACCATATCTATTTTCTCTGACAAGAAAACCCCACATGATGTCACAAAGAGTTAGACATGACTGAAAATGACTGGTTAAAAGATATATTTTATACACCTCTAATTATGCATTGGAGAAAGAGCATGCATAATGGGGAGAGCTGACATGGAGGTGAGAATTAGGGAGACTTGCATTCAAGTCCTCCCTCTGACACATACTGACTGTGTGACCCTGGGCATGTCAATTAACCTCCTAATGATCTAGGCTACTCTAAAACTATATGTTGTAGAGAAGTTGCTGACCTACATTGTTAGATGAAGCTTTTTTCAGCTGAGATTTCCCAATAACAAGGAAAGCAAGTCCAGTTCCTATCTCTAGTCAATGTACCAAGTGAGGGAGAGTATGGAATTGGATAGACAACTGGCTTCTGGATTATGAATAATGATAACAATAAAAGTATTGGTCATTTTAATAGTAATACTTAGTAACATTTACATAGTTCACATATATTATACCATTTGATCCTCACAACAACTCTGCAAAGCGGTGCTCTTATTATCATCCTCATTTTACTGGTGGGAACCCTGAGTTGCCTAACTAGGGTTACACAGCTAGTAAATGGCTGAGGCAGGATTTGACCACAGGTCTCCCAGGCTGGAACTCTTTCCACTATGCCATCTATTGCCTAGGAAGACCTGGGTTCAAGATCTGCCTCTGATATATACTGAATGTGTGACCCTGGTCAAGTCACTTATATTCTCAATGCTCTGGACAACTCTCTAAGACACAAGTTGCAGAGCAGATGGCCACCTCCATTTGTAGAGGTAATTTCTTTACCTGGAAGTGGAAATTATAAATGTAATCCCTATTCATAAACATGCACATAGAATATAAAATATAGGCTCAGTAGCAGTGAGGTGGCTTGGTAGATAGAGTACCATACCTAGAGATGGGAGATCCTGAGTTCAAATCTAGTCTCAGACACTTCCCTCATTCCTCACCATTACTGCTCTTTTGACTTAGAACCAATACATACAATTGATTCAAAGATGGAAGGTAAAAGTAAAAAAAAATAGAATATATTTGAGATCATTTTGTCCTTGTATTCCCCAAGCATAGAACAGTGCCTGGCACACAGTCGACAATTAATAAGTGCTTACATGTTGATTGATTAGAGCAAGATGAGAGAGGATCTTGAATGCCCACATTAAGATTAGGAATTTATACTTTACACCATAGGCAAGGGGAAGCTGCTGAAGATTTTTGAGCTAAAGGAGTGATGCGAAATCCTTTGAGTCTATGATCATAGCTGTGGACTAGTAAAATGAGAGGAGAGGGAAAGAGGAGGGAAGAGAACAAGCATTTATTAAACACTTATTACCTGCCACGCTGGTCCAAAGCACTTTAGAAATATTATCTCATTTGACTTGGGAGAGATTTGAGGCCAGGACAATGGTTAGGAATCTTTTGCAATAGTCCAGTAGAACTATTTGGAAATAAAAAGGAGAGATCATATGGGAGAGGGACAGTAGAGACAGAATCAAAAGGACTTGCAACTTGATTGGATGCAGGGGGTATTCTGCTTTGGTCAGATGTTTCGGGAGCACGGCACTTCTGAGCATCTTGAAAGAAGGTATTGATGGCTGCCCAGAGGAGGGTATCCAGTGTAGTCCACCTTGTGGGAGAAGTGGTTGAGAGAACTGGGCATGCTTAGCCTGAAGAAGAGAAGATTCAGTGTGAAGCTTGTGAGGTGGAAGGGGATGAAAGCCACATTCAGCTGTCTGAAGACAAGCCATGTGGAGGAGGGAATAGACTTCTGTTTGAGCCCAGAAGACAGCACCAAGAGTAAGGAGAGGAAGTGCCAAAGAGGCCAATTTAGGATGGATGTCAGGAAAAGTTCCTTACCAATTAGAGTTACAAAGTGGACTGGGCTGTCTTGGGAAGTGGTGATTTCCCCTCCTTGGAGGGTTTTCAATCAGAGGCTGGAAACTACTTGTCAGTTATTTTATAGTAGGATTCCTTTTGTGTGTGGGCTGGACCAGAGAGCTGTTGAAGCTCCTTCCACAGCTCTCAAACTTTGTGTTCCTATGAAGGGAAGGAAAGGGTCAAGGATGATTACAAAATTTCAAGACAGGTGATGGAAGGAGAGGAGACGATTTAGAGAAAGAGCAGGTGTAGGTATTGAATCTGAGGTTACTCCAGTTTTCTGATTTCATTCAATCAACTGATCAATTAATCACTACACATTTATTAAGTGCCTTCTTATTTATTTATTAAATTTTATTTTTATTTTCATGCAAAACACACTTCCATATTGGTCATTGTTGTAAGAGCATACATAACCAAAATCTCCAAATAAAACCACAAAGACAGTTATGTGAAAGACGACTCAAACAGTTCTTTCTCTGGAGGTGGATAGCATTCTCTATCATAAGTCTTTCAGAATTGTCTTAGAGCATTACATTGCTGAGAGTAGCCAAATTTTCATAGATCCCATCTTGCTGTTTTTGTGTACACTGTTCTCCCAGTTCTGCTTATTTTGATCTGCATCAATTCAAGCAGACTTTTCCAGTTTTTTTCTGAAATCAACTTGCTTATCATTTCTTATAGCACACTAGTATTCCATCACTAACGTGTATCACAATTTGTTTAGTCATTCCCCAGTTGATCGACAATCCTTTAATTTCCAGTTCTTTGCCACTACAAAAGAGCTGCTATAAATATTCTTGTAAAAGTAGGTCCTTTCCCCCCTTTTTGTTATCTCTTTGGGATACAGACCCAGTAGCGACATTACCAGGTCAAAGGGTATGCACAGTTTTGTAGCCCTTTGGGTATAGTTTCAAATTGCCCTCCAAAATGGCTGGAGGTACTCTATTAAGTACCTTCTATGGGTCAGATGGTAGGGGTGCAAAGAGAAAAAATGAAACAGGTCCTGTCCTCAAATAATCTATATTTTTAAAAGTATAATAACATGTACACACATAAATATATATAGATGTAGGCAAAATGAATGCAAGGCAGTTTGGGAGGGGAGCACACTGGGGAGGGTATCTGGAAGAGATTCTAATAGAAGATGCCAAGTGAGCAATCTTGAAGGAAATAAAGGATTCTGAAAAGCAGAGATTAGGTAGAAGTGCATTCTAGGCAAGAAGTCAATACAAAGGCATGAAAAAGGGCAGATGGAGTGATCGATATATGTGGGGATTGATATATGTGATATATGTAAAAAGGCCACTTTGACCTTGGGGAGTTATTGGGGCAGCTGGATAGCTTAGTGGATTGAGAACCAGGCTTGGGGATTGGGGGTCCTGGATTCAAATCTGGCCCCAGCACTTCCTAGCTGTGTGATCCTGGGCAAGTCACTTAATGCCCAATGTTTAGCGTCTACCATTCTTCTGCCTTAGAATCAATACTGATTCTTTTTTTTTTTTAAACCCTTACCTTCCGTCTTGGAGTCAATACTGTGTATTGGCTCCAAGGCAGAAGAGTGGTAAGGGCTAGGCAATGGGGGTCAAGTGACTTGCCCAGGGTCACATAGCTAGGAAGTGGCTGAGGCTGGATTTGAACCTTGGACCTCCCATCTCTAGGCCTGGTTCTCAATCCACTGAGCTACCCAGCTGCCCCCATCAATACTAATTCTAAAACATGAGGTAAAGATTAAAAAAAAAGAGTGGAATCAAATCTGTCCAGTGAGGCTTAAGCTCTGGTACGTCTTACAAGGCTGGAAAGGATTCAAGCCTGAGCTTAGCAAGAGCCTGCTTGCCTGTCACCTGAGGATTAGTTGCCAATGTTTGAGAGTCCCATCACTTAGCTAACGGCAGGCTGAGGCATATCTTCATGCACGACTGCTCTCTAAGATCATCCATCCAATGTAGAGGGGGAGGTGATGCATTCATCCTGATGAAATCTCAGATTTTCAAAGCATTGACATTGGGTTGATGGGTTAGGGAGAGAACCAAGTGGAGAAGCAGAACTAGAACGTAGAGGAGAAATTCTAAAAACCTCTAGAACTCCATGATTCTAGTTCTGTGACAGGTATAGATGGAAGAAGGGTAGGATGCTGGGTCCACAACTTTGATACCACAATTTTTGGAGACTTGGGGGTGACAGGTTTAAGTTATATACTAAAAACAAAATCAAACTTATGTTTAACAATGATAAAATAAATAGATGAAATCAAGCCTATGTTTAATGATGATAGCTAACATTTATATAGTATCTACTGTGTGCCAGGCTGTGTGCAATTATTATCTCAGTTGACCCTTATAATGGTCCTGGGATGTAGGTCCTATTATTATTCTCATTGTACAGATGTGGAAACTGAGGCAAAGAGAGATTAAATAACTTGCCTAGGGTCATACAATTAGTAAGTAACAAAGCTTGAACCCATATGGTCTGATTCTATAACTAGTGTTATTTTCCATTTTACCATCTAGTCTCTGTTTAGGAAAGTGGCCATTCGAGTATCCTTCATCCCTCCCTTCTCCCAGAAAACCATAGGCTAGCCACCCACATTGTGGGATGAAAAACCTGGGAGAAGGCTTATCCAATCACTGGGGGTGTGGTCTTTGTCCTAGATCAGTTGTGGCATGGACAACACAAGGCAGGGAAGTGCACCTCCAATGGGATGCTGCCATTCCAGGAAGACCCTAGGTAGTTATTCTAGCCGTACATCTCAGCAGTGATCCTCACCCGCCTTGTTCTTTCCACGGGAGAGCGATAAACAAAATTCCATTTCCTAATCTGACAGCGAAGGGCAAAGTGACTTAGAGAGTTTAATTACTTTTTAAAAACCCCCTAATGTAGATGGTTGCTATGGCAACGCAGGCTAGATCTATGGCCTGTGGTTGGTGGTTCAGAAGCAACACTCTATCCCTGGTGCTGGCCTTGGTCCTGAGGCAGCAAATACAGTTCCTAACTTGGAGACATATTCCCCTGGAGCAGCTCTGATACACTCTTCACTGGCCTTAACTACTCTGTGGGCTGGTGGCTACTGCCAAAGAGAGGCAGGCTGATTCTCCCAAGATGGATGGGGGACTATATCAATAGTATTACTGTATACCTAGTGTGCAATAAATAGCAATTCAACTCAATAAACATTTATTAAGAATGCAAGACATGATGTATGGACCTGGGGATACAAAGATGAAAAAAATGACCCATATGTATTCCTTCAGGAGCTCTCCATCTACAGTGGGATATAGCAGGTACATAGTTAAGTATGATGCATCATGACTGTGATAGAGACCAAGGAGAGATCCAGGCAAAGAGTGCTCAGATTATTTGAGGAGTGGGTTAGTTAGCTGGGGAGGATAAGGGAAGGATTCACAGAGTAGGGTATATTTCATTTGGACTTCAGAAGAAAGGAGGGTCATGCCAAGTTTGACATGAGGAGGGAATATGCTCTGGACATGCAGTTTGAAGACTCGAATGTATGGAGGACTGAGCTAGATTGTGGAGGAACTTAAGTTGTAGGCTAAGGATCCCAGGAACATAGAAACAGAGACTGAGAGCTGGAAGAGACATTAAGGATCTTCTAGTCCAACCTATAATTTTTCAGAGGGGGAAACTGAGACCCACAAAATCCAATTATTTTTTACTTCCTTTTGTGTATGGTCTTCCTCCATTAGCTTGTATGCTCTATAAGAAAAAGAGTTGAACTTCTTTCTTTTATTAAAAAAATATGTACCCCAATTGAATATAATGGACTTCTCCATTAGTGGCAATACAGTGATCCTGAACAACTCGGAGGGTAAGAGAAAAAACACTATCCACATTCAGAGGAAAAGCTGTAGGAGCAGAAACACAGAAGAAAAACAACTGCTTGATCATGAGTTGATGGGGATATGGTTGGGGATGTAGACTCTAAATGATCATCCTAGTGCAAACATCAACAACGTGGAAATAGGCTCTGATCAAGAACACATGTAAAACCCAGTGGAATTGCAAATTGACTACGGGAAGGGGTGGGGGAGGGGAGGGAGGGAAAGAATATGATTCTTGTAACCAAGGAATAATGTTCTAAACTGACTAAATAAATAAAAAAAATATGTACCCTCCAGAGAAAGAACATTGGAGTCAGATGGATGTGGATCACTGCAAACTATTTTTCACATCAGTATATTTAGTTTTATTTTGGGGTTTTGGTTTTGTATGAGTGTGCTTTTACAACATTGACCAAGATGAAAGTATGTTTTGCATGATGATAATAATAATGATAAAAATTGTAAAATATTTATACAACCAGCATTTAACGTAATGTCCATTACATAAGTGTTTGATAAAAGTTCATTTCCTATGTGACTTATCCAAGGACACATAGCTACAAAATGACAAACCCAGGATTTTGATGCAAGTTCTCTGGCTCCAAATCTAGGACTCTGAATTTTCATACTATGAAAGCTAGAGAACCTCTAAAATCATTTTAACAGGGTATAACCTGGACAGAGTTGTATATCAAGATTATTCTTTCAGTTGTGTGAAGGATGGATGGGAGAACAGAGAGAATGGAGGCATATAGGGTTTTATAGTACTCTGGAATGGAAGTTATGAGAAAACAGAAGAGAGATTCATCTGGAAGGGAAATTAAGAGAGGAGGGGGGATGAGTATGAGAGGTGCTGTGACAGTAAGCTCATTAGGACTTGGCAACTAGCTGGATTTGGGGCATGAGAATGAGGGAAGAGACCAAGAGGACACTGAGGTTTTTGATTGTAAGTGACTGGGATCATGGGATCATGCCAATAAAAGAGAAACTAAACTGGATATGAGTAAACAATGGGATGTAGTAGCTGCAAAAGCAAATATAATCTCAGAATGCTTTATGAAGATGATATCAAAGATTAGTAGGGAATAGCCCTACTTTGCTCTCCCTGGTCAGACTACATCTGGACCATCATAGCTATTTCTGGGTGGCATATTTTAGGAAGGACAGAGATAAGCTGAGGGGAAGCCAGGATGAAACTCTTGGAGGTTTTTCTGTATGAGACATGATGGGCAGAATTGGGGAGTTTTAGGTTGGAGACTGGATCTGTGTGGATACAGATGTGTAGAAGGGTGTAAGCTATTGTTATATGTTTAAAGGCTGTTTTGTAGGAAAGGGGTTAGATTTATCCTGCTTGGCCCCAAAGGACAGATCTAGGAGCAAAGGTTGGAAGTTAAGTGCCTGGAGGGTAGAGAAGGGAATAAGCATTTATTAAACACCTACTATGTGCCATGTACTATGTAGAATGCTTTTCAAATATTATCCAACATAGAATGTTGCAATTGGAGTCAGGAAAAACTGAGTTCAAATCCTGCCTCAGGCACTTATTAATTCCGTGACCCTAGTTGTCACTTCATCTCTCTGTGCCTTTAAGTTTCCTTATCTGCAAAATGGGAATAATAACACCTACATCAATGGGATATTTCAAAAATCAAATGAGATAGTGTGTACAGTCCTTTTGAAACCTTAAAGCACTATGTGAATGTGAGCTATTATAATTTTTAAGTTTATTTTTAATAATTGAAAATATCTAAAGGTGGAAAGACTACTTCAAGAAGTAGTGAGCTCCCTATCATTACCAGTCTTTAAGTAGAGTTTGGAAAACCACTTGACAAGGAGATTTTAGAGGGGATTCTTGGCTAGTTATGGACTAAACTAGACGACCACTGGGTTTCTTGAGACTCGTTTCTCTTAGAAGCAACAGAAGCACTCATAAGCACATAGAATGGTTTACCAGGAGTATGTATACAGAGCTTGCTGGTAATAACAACAATATGAATTCACAACAAATGCATAACAAGAACATTATTAATTTCAAGGACCTGTGATTTCATTGGACCTGGCGTCTATCCATCGATGCAGAGCACGACCTCTCCATGCCTCAGTAGGCATGCTTCATGAGCTTTTATGACTGAAAAAAATTAATCTTGCATGGGTCAACTTCCTAGTATTGAGCCTCCCCTCATTTTAGACTGGTCATTGAATAGCACAGACAAATTCATTGATGGATTTGTCCTTGGAGCCTTTCCAGCTTGGCAGACTTCCAACAAGGACTCATCCCTTCTGACAGTCAATCAGTAATAGGGAGCCACTGATGGTTTTTTGAGGAGAATGCTAATATGACCAGAATGCAAACTAGGAAGATTGTTTTGTCAGCTGTGTAAATGGTGGGAGAACAGAGAGATTGGAGGAAGGGAGGTTTTTTCAGTGGTCCAGGAGAGAGGTGATGAGAGTTTGAACTAAGTTAGTAGCCAAGTGAATAGAGAAAAAGAGATGGAAATTAGTTGAGCATACAAACTGTAAGGGAATTTTTTATTCATATATTGCTTGAATGGAGCTAGAGAAAATCACTAAACAATATTGGTATATTCCAAGTTTATTCCATAATTTTTATTGACCCTTGCTACTAAAGCAAGACAAATCTATCATACTCCTCAAATTAATTTATCATACTACTCACCCTAATGGCTATTCCAAATCTTTTCATGTCTCCCTATGGCAACTGTGATTTCTCAATTTAGGACCTTGCCTCATACTTATAAAAAATCAGGCCATATTCTGAGAGTTCCTTTTCTTTTCTTCCTCATCTCATGTTGCTCAGATTTCCTCCTCCACTTCTCTCATATGAAAAGATGGCCCATTCTCCTTGTCAAGGCAAATGCTTCAATGTCCATCCTTGATCCCACCCATTCCAACTTGTCTTCTCCAGTAGATTACTCTTCTGTCATTCACTCATCTTCCATCAATCCCTGTCTACTGGCCACTTTCATATTGCCTACAAACACATCCATGTCTCCTCTATCCTTGAGACAAAACAAAACAAAAACTTCTCTTGATTTAAGCATCCCTTCTAGATATTATCTTCTATCTTTTATTTCATGACTAAACTCCTCAAGGATGCTGTCTACAATCAAATCCTCTACTTTCTCTCTTCTCATTCTTTTCTAAAATCTGACAACATGGCTTCTAATTGAATTATTCAATTGAAATTGCTCTCCCCAAAGTTATCAACCATCTCTTTTTTAAAAATTAAACTTTATCTTTTAGAATCAATACTAAGTATAGGTTTCAAGGCAGAAGAGTGGTAAGAGCTAGATAATTGGGATTAAATGATGGTCCCAGGGTCACACAGGAAGTGTGTGAGGCCAAATTTGAACCCAGGACCTCCCATCTCCAGACCTGGTTCTCTATCCACTTAGTCACATAGCTGCCCCTTCAATGATTTTTTAATTGACAAATCTAAAGACCTTTTCTCAATCTCCATCCTACTTGATCTTTGACACTGTCAATCACATTTTTTTTTCCGGAGATACTCTCTCCTCTCTATGTTTTTTCTCTTTAACACTGCTCTCTTTTGGTTCTCTTCTTATTCGTTCATAACTGCCAAAATGGTCCTACTAAAGATCCAACCTTGTCATTCACCTTCTCAACACACTCTTATTTCCAGGATCAAATATAATACATTTATATTTTTAAGTCATTCACAGCCAAACTCCTTCCTTTCTTTTCAATATTCTTACCCTTCACACCTCTCCACATACTCTATGATCCAAAGTCACTTACTCATAAACTCCATCTCTTGACTCTGTATCTGACTCATATGAGAATTGACAAATTGACACTGACTGTTTCCCATGCTTGGAATTCTTTCTGTCTTCAGATCCATCTCGTCTTCTTTATTGTTCTCTCTCTGTCTCTGTCTCTGTCTCTGTCTGTCTCTGTCTCTGTCTCTGTCTCTCTGTTTCTGTCTCTGTCTCTGTCTGTCTCTGTCTCTGTCTGTCTCTGTCTCTGTCTCTGTCTCTCTGTTTCTGTCTCTGTCTCTGTCTGTCTCTGTCTCTGTCTGTCTCTGTCTCTGTCTCTGTCTGTCTCTGTCTATCTCTCTCTGTCTCTCTCTCTGTCTCTCTGTCTCTGTCTCTGTCTCTCTCTGTCTCTCTCTCTGTCTGTCTGTCTGTCTGTCTGTCTCTCTCTCTCCATTTCCAATATAACTGTGGGTTCCAAGGCAGAAGAGTGGTAAGGGCTAGACAATCAGGGTTAAATGACTTGCCCAAACATTAGGAAGTGTCTGAGGTCAAATTTGAATCCAAGATCTCCTGTTTCCAGGTCTGGCATGACTCTATCAATTGAGTCACCTAGCTGCCCTTGAATATTCATTCTATCATTTAATGCCTTAAAGCTCCCATCCTTTCCCCCAGCTTTATATACTATGCAATGTGATGAGTTAGCATGCCATCTCTATCTTCATTCAAGTCATTGATAGAAATGTTAATGAATACAAGGCCAAGCTCAGATCCCTGGGGGTACTCTACTGGAAACCTCTTGTTATTCCATGATGGATTACTAGAGGACATCACTGGAGGGACATGTTGATTAATACTAATGTATAATAAAGCCTGATGCAAATAGTAGTGTGGTATATTGATAAAAGCCTGGTTTCTGAGTAAGTATGACATGGGTTGATCTCCCACTTATGACACAAGTTGGATTTCATCTAATCTCTTATTGCTACAAGCAATTTTCTAATTCTGTAAGTTGCAGAACAGTTGCCAGTCTCCATTGATCCTAGATCAGGAGACAGATGGCATCTCAATGGCTATCTAGTCCAAACTCTGATTAGAGAAGGAAACAGAGTTAGGGAAGTTAAGGGACTTGTTCGAAATCACACAATTAATGAGCACTAGAAATGGGATTTTAACCCACATACTATGACCCTATAATCTTGCTCAGAAATGACTCTTTGCTTGGAAAAGACAAAACAAAACACTCCCCAAACTCTTTTGGCACTTGTTTTAAGTCTTTTTTCCTTAAAGCTCTGAATTAGGGATAAGGAAATATCTGGGTTCAAATATCATTTCTGCCACTACACTTAGGACAATGGGTAAATCTTTTAATCTCTGTAAACCATTCTGTCCCATCCCATCCCACTCATCTCACCTCATCTCATCTCATCTCATCTCATCTCATCTCATCTCATCTCATCTCATCTCATCTCAGGCCAGTTTATCTAATCCAATGAAATTTTATTAAATACATAGTATATGCTAGGCACTGAGGCATATGACACAGACACAAAGACAAAATAAAAAAAAAAAACCAGTGACTGCCCTCAAGGGACTTATGTTCTATTGGGAGAGCTCTCTGGCTTAGTAAGAAATTATTATCATCATCACAAGCAAATTAGAATGGGGAACGTTTTACCTATCATATTTATGGACAGAAGAGGAATTTATGAGTAAAGAGATGGAGAGCATAATGAGATGTAAAATGAATGATTTTGATACATTAAATTGAAAAAATTTTGTTCAAGTAAAACGAATTTAACCAAGATTAGAAGGAAAGCAGTAAATTGGGAAAATATTTTATAGACAGTTTCTCAGATAGAGGTCTCACATCTAAAATATATAGAGAACTTTGTCAAATACATAGGAATATGAGCCATTCCCCAATTAATAAATGGTCAAAAGATATGAATGGATAGTTTTTGGATAAAGAAATCAAAGCTATATATAACTATATAAAATGATTTAGGTTATTTTTGATTAGAGAAATACAAATCAAAACACCTCTGAGATATCATGCTATACATATCAGATTGGCTAAAATGATAAAAGGGTTAGAAATGTTTAAGGGGATATAGATAAATGGGGATATTAATTCACTGTTGGTGGAACTCTGAACTGATCCAACCATTTGAAGATTGATTCAGAATTATGCTCAAAGAATTATAAAATTATAAATTTGACCCAGCAGTAACATTATTAGGTTTATTTCCTAAGGTGATCTGGGAAAAAGAAAAAAAACCCTATATGTTCTAAAATACTTATAGTAGCTCTCTTTGTGGTAGAAAAGAACAGGAAATTGATGCCTATCAGTTGGGGAATGGCTGAAAAAGTTGTGGCATATTATTGTACACTGGATGGAACACTACTGCACCTTAACAAATGACTAACATGTTAATTTTGGAAAAACCTGAAAAGACCTCCATGAAATTATGAAGAATGAAATGATCAGAATCAAGAGAACATTCTATATAGTAACAGAAATATTCTTTGAAGAAGGGCTTGTGTGTGTTCACTTCCAGAGAAAAAATTGATAAATAGAAGTAAGGCATAGGTTTATATATAAATTATCTTTTTTGTTAAATGATATTTTCTGTAATGGAGTGACATCAGGGAAGGAGATAGGAGAAGGATAAAGGGAGGGAGTTACTGGGTATTTAAATTGAATAAACAAATAAATAAATTTATTAATAAAATTTAAAAAGAACATGACGATCAGGGGAAAAAAGACATCGATGGACATCTCCAACTTCTTCCTCTGTGTTGTCTCCATTAGCTGGTCATCAGCTTGAGCTGTACTTAGATAATACAGGGATAGATTAGATTTTTTTCTTTGCCATGTATTTCCTGGAATTGACATTAATGGCACCAAAGGCCAGGGACTGAGGGAAACATAGAGATGAATGATAGTGCCTGGAGACATCTGAAGATGGGGAGGAGGCAGGAGGGGAGCTGGACTACTGAGAGGGTCCTCAGAGGCCACAGTCTAATCAGTGAGGCTAGATGTCCTCAGTTGAAATAAAACTTAATTCCTGCAGGGGAGAAGCCTAAACCCTCCTCCACATGGATGTGGGTGGATATGTTTGAAAATAATTCTGCAAGCCAACTATTCACTTTGTGTTGAAAGGGGGCTTGAGACAAGAGAATAATTGGGAGGGTTTGATTGTATTTTGGAGCACAAACCTCTGGGTGTTTTCTACTGGGCCTGGTGGGGCTGGCCAACCATATCCATATGTCTCCCTTGGCAGGTGCTGCCAGGCTGTCCTTTAAAAAGAAACAAATATGCCACGAGCATTGATTTTGGTTAGAATAGATAATCGGGGCCCTGGCGAGAAAACAACAGTTTCCTTGCTGCTAAAGTCGGGAAGGGCATTTGAGCCTTGCTTCTATTTGTTATCAATGTCTAAGAAGACTCCATCAAGCTCTGGGGTTGCACAGCAGATGGGGGATTGGGAGGTGTTGCTGGCAGACCATTAGAAAGTCCAAGCATCTGTGCATCTCTATAGCTGGTGATTTAAAGGCCCGGCTCTTCTGGGGGGGGGGGGATCTTCGATGAGATTTCCCACATCGTTGGGGCTTGGGGAGCTTCCCAGAAGCACATTAAGCAGCAAGTCAGCCCCCTGTGGATGGTGTTTGTTAGCAGCAGGATGTGTTCAGGAGGCCAGGCAGGATGGTACTAGCATCATAGGACAATGGAGCTTAAGGGATCTTTTGACTGTGGCTGGACCAGCTTCCCTAATGATGGAGAGGAAGTGTGGGACAGTGAATGGCCGAAGAACCTGGCAGATCTGGTTCAAGTCTCATCCCCGACATGTATTAGCTATGTGATCCCTGGGAAGTCATTTAACCTTACAATATCCCCAAGCAACTCCCTTAGATGATGTTTTTGCAGCAAAAATATTGATCTCCATTGGATGAAGTAGGTGCTTCACTCTGGAGTTCTCCATAGCAGCAAAATCTCAGAGCTAGTCTTGATTGCTACTATTCCTTGTGTTGTACAGCATCACACAGCTAGAATTAGAAGGAACTCAGAGGCCAGCTGGTCCAACTCCTTCAGTTTTGCAGAGGAGAAAATGGAAACCTAGAAAGAGGAAATGTCTTCTCTGAGATCACACAGGTGGCAAGAGGAAGAGCTGGATTTGGACCTAGCCTTTGTAAAACTCTTCATTATGTCTTGCTGCCTCCCAGGTCCAATTCACTTCTAAAAACAAGAGCTAATGATTTTGTTAGAGCTATTTTAATAGGGCAGCATTGTGGCATAGTGGACAAAGTGTTGTACTAAGAGGAAGATTCATCTTCATGAGTTCTAATCTGACCTCAGGCATTTACTGGTTGTGTGACACTGGGCAAATCACTTCACCATATTTATCTCAGTTTCCTCATCTTCAAATGAGCTGGAGAAGAAAATAGCAAGCCACTCCAGGATCTTTGCCAAGAAAACCTGATATGGGGTCAATAAAGAGTTGGACATTATTGAACAATGACAAAAGCTTACTAGGTGTGTGATCCTGGACAAGTCACTTAACCCTGCTTGCCTCAGTTTCCTCATCTGTCAAGTGAGCTGGAAAAAGGAAATAGCAAACCTTTCCTGTATTTTTGACAAGAAAATACCAAATGGGGTCATGAAGTCAGACATGACTGAAAACCAACCAAATAACAGCAATTTAATATACACTCTGCCTCATTTACTCCTCACAACAATCCTGTGAGGTAGATATTGCTATTCTCTCTATTTTACAGATGAAGACATTGAGGCTCAGATAAGTAAAAACTTGCCTGGGGTCATACAGTTAGAAAATGTCAGAAATATGATTCAGACTTAGGTGTTTTTGACTCTAGTACTCTTGCAATATCCCACACAGCCACATGCCTTCTTGATGTGAACAAAGAAAGAAACTGAGCCCCAGGAAAGGACAGAGATTGTCCAAGTTGGCTGGAGTTGATGCTCTTTAGAAGGATTGTTAACTTAGGCAGCATGAAGGTTCCCAATGGGCTTATTATTTAGCAGAGTAAATGAAGATTGGAAGTGGATGTGGTTTAGGGAAGAGAGATGACTAGAGCTGGATTTTACTCCAACTATACTATTCTTTAGTTATGTGACTGAGAAAGTGAGTCATTTCTACAGATTTTATATTCTACCTTTCTCTGATTTAGGTGATAATTCTTGCTTAGCACAGTACACAGTAGATGCTTAATAAATACTTCTTTCCTTCCCTCAACCCAGGTCCTTCTCCCTGAGATGCTTGTAAAGCCTTTTTTTAAAAATTCCCTTCTCCATGCTTGTTTCATCCTCTTGAATTCAAAGGCTCAGAATCTCATTGTTCCTGGATTGTTAGATTTGTTATTTCATCACTCTATGTGATCCTGTGGACTATTGCACTCCAATACTGTCCATGCAGTTTTCTTGGCAAGAATACTGGAAGTGGTTGCCATTTCCTTCTCCAATGGACCAAGGTAAACAGGTCAAGTGACCTCCAGGATAACACAGCTAGTAAGTGTCTGAAGTTAGATTTGAACACAGGTCTTTCTGACTCCCTGCCTGGCACTCAATCCAATGAGCCCCCTAGCTGCCTAGATTGCTAGATACCTTTTCCTTTTTTATATAAATTGTGTAGGAGGTGACTCAGATTTGAATATAATGGCCTTGATTGATTCAGAGATATAGAGCTCCTGTTTGTGTTTAGCTCTAGTTGATTGAAACAAAAAGTGTTTTTAATCTCATAAAATGGGGTGTTTAGGCTCCTTTTTTACATGGGGGAAAACCAGCCTAACTTATTTACATAGTAGGAGGTGGGAAAATCTGTTCTATAACTTTTTCTAGAAGTTTTCAAGCAGAGCAGAGGCTAGATGACCATTTGTTGGAGATACTGGAGAGATAGAGAGAGTGAGAGAAAGGAAGAGAGAGGTAGAGACACAGAGACATAGACAGAGGCAGACAGAGAAACAAAGAGACAGAGAGAGACAGACACAGACAGAGAACAAGAGAGAAAGACAGGAGACAGACACAGAGACAGAGAGAGACAGAGATATAGAAAGAGACAGAAACAGAGTCAGATTGAAGTAGAGAGAGACAGAAAGACAGAAAAAGAGAGACAGAGATAGAAAGGGACACACAGAGAAAGAAATTCCTGTCCAGGTATGAGTTGGACTAGATGATCTTCAAATCCCTTTCCAATAAAGAAGTTCTGTGGTTCTGAGAAAATAAAAAAATATATTTTACAAATATGAAACTATTATAATCATATTTCATAAAAAGTGGAGAATTAGATAATATTCTGGTCATTGATGGAGTCAGTTTGTGTTGATCTTAAGGCCAGTTGTGTGTGTGTGTGTGTGTGTGTGTGTGTGTGTGTGTGAATGTGAAAAGGGCAACTTTCTTGGGCAGTGGGGTTCCATCTGAGCTCAGCCTGGGATAAAGAGAAGCAGGGGTTCCTGAGCCCCATTAACCTTCCACCTGCCCTTCTCCTTCTCTCTTGGAGCATTTGGCTCCAGAGTCACATCCTATCCATAATTCATGTTTTGAAACTGAGAAGTGACTGGAATTTTCCATCTGTCTGAATTTTGCCATTTGCTTTCTCTGTGAATATTTCTGCCAGAAGGAGTAAGTATGATAATTTCACTTACTGATAATTCATTAATGAGGCAGATATGGCAGCCATTGCCAATGGCAATTCATTTTTCCTGAGGAAGTGCTTAGTGACCACCATGGTGAGGAGAGGGATGGCAAGCTCTTCCTGTTTGGACAGGAAGAAAGGACAGAGTTTGTAGGGGCTAACGACTCCATTCTTCTGACTTTACTGATGAGGAAACTGAGGCCTTGGTAGATTAAGTGACTTGCTTAAGGTTATACAACCCATTGGTCTATCACCAACCATTCAGGTAATATATCACTAGAAAACAGGAGCCCTCCAGGTATCCTCAGTGCCTGGTAAATCCCATAGTAAGTGTTCAACCAATTCTTATTGATGATTAGTTCCTTAATAAATGATTGCCAAATAGAATTCAAGGCCCATTTTTCTGGGATGGGGCCATAGAACAAGTAAGATAGGACAGAATAAAGCAGTGAGTGGGAGGGGAAGGCAGAATGCTGCAACTCACTCAAAAACAGATAACATTTGGTGCTTAGATTAGCAGGAAGTCCTTTTTCTGCCTTTATTAAATTTGCATCATATGGGACTGGTTCAGAGTTTTTGTTGTTGGTAAGTTATTTCATTCATTTCCTACTCTCTGTGACCTCCATTTGGGGTTTTCTTGTCAAAGATACTGGAGTGCATTGCTATTTCCTTCTCCAGCTCATTTTACAGATAAGGAAACTGAGGCAAACAAGGTTAAGTGACTTACCCAGTGTCACACAGCAAATAAATTTCTAAAGTCATATTTGAATTCAGGTTCTCCTGACTCTAGACCTAGTGCTCTATTCACTGTGCCACCTAGCTGCTCTGTAGGGACTGGGGTACAGACTAGATGCTTAATAAACCTAAATGAATTAAATTGTGGTGAAAAAAAAACTATTGAATTGTGAAAGAGGCAGCAGTACCTGTTACTCAAGGATGGTTTGTTGTGAAGATCAATTGAGATTATATCTAAAAAGTGCTCTGCAAACCTTCAAATGTTGTATAAATGCCTACTATCATCCTCCAGTGGATCTGTGACCTTGTTTCTGTGGGTTCTCCCTCCAGTGGAACAGACCAAACCCATTGTTGCTCACCATTGTGAGAGATTTTTTGTCTCCTGGAAATAGTCTGGAAGACTCATCTAATTGTATTCAAATCCAGCCTCAGACTCTTACTAGCAGGATGACTCTGGGCAAGTCACTTAACCTGCTTGCCTTAGTTTCCTTATCTGTAAAATGAGCTGGAGAAGGGAATGGCAAATCACTCCAGTCTCTTTGCCAAGAAAACTCCAAATGAGGTCAAGAAGGGTCAGTTATGACTGAAAATGACTCAATACCAGCAGTGAATTTGCAAGGAGAGCCTTGCATCATGCTGGGGACCACTTTCCAGATCTCCTTACACTGTGTGGGCCTCAATGGTCAGTTGTTATTAGCATTGTTCTCTTCATATTCTTTTCTTTCCTTTTCTCTTCCCTTTCCCTTTGCCCTTTTAGACTTCATCCCTCTCCAAAGCCTGAAGCCATGGACTGGGGGAGTGGGACAGGAATGGAATGTGTACATAGTTAAACTTGAGGAAGGGTCCAGGTTCTAGAGCAAGATTGGAGGAAGAACTTAGTTTGTCTTCCTTTCTTTGCCACAGTCTGGATCCTGTGACTTTTCTTTTTTTTCCTATTATTAAGCTAGATGGGAGGGTTTAAGCAAAGACAACAGAGGAAAATTCAGCCAGCCCGTTCTGGCAAACTATGCTTTCCTCTGTTAGCAAGCCCTCGAACATTTACTCAGTGTGCTTGAGGTGGTAATACTTCTTGCCCACCCAGGACCTTTATTTAGCCTAGCACTTAGAGCTCTCCACAGTATTGCTCCCATTTACTTTGCCAGTCTTATTTCTTATGACTACTCTTCATTCACTCTCCATCCCAATCAAACTGTCCTTCTGACTATTCTGTATAGATGATGTTCCATTTCCCACTTCTATGCCTTTGCCCAGATGGTCCTTCCTGCTTAGACACCATTCCTTTTTTGCCTTCTTCTAAGATTCCTGAGTATCTTTGAAACAGGCTTTTCTGAAATCCCCAGTTTTTTATTTTTATTTTTAGTGTGGAGCCCCCGATTTTTAGTACCCTCTCCTTCTTGATATTTCTTCATGTAACTTCATAAATACTTTGCCTTTATTTCTCTGTGTATATCATGTAACTGTCTTCCTCTTTCCCCTTCAGTTCTCTAGTCCCTTTCCCAAATAGGAAAAAAAACCTTTTGAGATTATGAATGCTTTGGATTTTGTAGTGATAAAATCACCAAGGGAACAAGACTCAAATTCCTGGGCAAAGCAATGAATACCAATTGCCTAACAACCTGGGGCTAGACCCCTTCCTCAGTTTAGGACTGGACCCTGAATATGAGAGGAGACAGGCTTTTATACTTTAACAACAATTAACCAAATAAAACCAATGAATTAAAAAGAAACAACACAACACTAGGAAATCTGATTTTTAATTGGAGAAAAGATGGACTCTCCAAGTTGGGAAGGGGAGGGTGAATTAAGGAAAAGAGCTGTCCCAATCCCTGCAAGTGTCTGTGAACAATTATAGGAGCATAAAAATAACTGATTGATCACTATGGGGCCAGTTTTCAGATAACACATAGATTTTTTTAAACATTTACCTTCCATATTGGAATTAGTATTGTGTATTGGTTCCAAGGCAGAAGATTGGTAAGGGCTAGGCAATGGGGGTCAAGTGACTTGCCCAGGGTCACACAAATAGGAAGTATCTGTTCAACAAAACCTAGGCCCTTGGCTAAGGGTCTCTAAGCAGTAGGTCTAGTTTATCTGCCATGAAGGGCTTGGTTCAAACAGTGCAATCCCCACAATTTAATAATATTAATAATAAGACATTTTCTCATAAAATAGAATTAGAACTAGATTCCAAATTGAATAGCTCCAGAAATGAGTCACCAGATGGAGTCAGTGTGGTTCACTTAATTCCCCCAATTAATCACTCGCTGTCCTAAGCCCCTCAGTTTCTCCCAGTTTACAAACCTAACTCGTTTGCCTTTGAATCCTCAGTCCTGAGCCTTTAGCCTTGGATTGATATAGTAGGTGTTTCATAACTGTTTGCTAAATTGAATTGGACCAGGATAGTGAATGCCTTGACTTCATGTCATATTGGGATCTAAGGAAGGAACTTGGAAGACCGAACCTCAAGAAGAGAGGACTAGGGGGACATGATGGCTGTACTTAAGTGTCTGAAGGACTGACATGGGAAGGAGGGTCTAGACTTGTTCTGCTTGGCCCCAGAGGGAAGAGCCAGGAACCAATAATGGAAGTGGCAAGGAAATCAGCTTAGGCTTGGAGTCAGGCAACACTCCCCCACAAGGAGGTGGAATGGGTGCCTTGAGAGGGGTGGGATCGCCCTCCTTGGTGATCTTCAAGGCTGGATGACTACTGGTTGGGAATATAATTGGGGCAATTCCTTTCATGCAGAGATTGGACTTGATGGCTTCTGACTTGCTTCTAATTCCTTTTGTCTGATTCTGTGGCTTTCTCTTAAAGCCTTGTGTTCACCTTCAGAGGATGGAGAAGCCGTGTTCTGGAAGGACACAGGAGGAGGAGTACTGCCTGACATGTATTCAGATCATGGGGGAGAGAGAAAGTCAGAGAGCATTCAGTGCTGTGTCTGGTTCATCTGTGGCCATGCCAACCAGGGGAGAGCCATAGGGATATTAATGACCCCACTCTGAGCCATGCTGCCTATGAGGCTGTGTGGGACTGCACAATTTATGTCCCCATTTTCCATTCACCGCTGCCAACGATGGAAGACAGATGGTATTTTCAAAGAGATGGTATTGATTTTCCTTCTGCTTCTCAATGAGAGAAGCTATTTATCTCTTTTTAAGGAACGTGGGATCAGGAAGAATCTGCATTGGGTATCATAAAGCATGGACATTTTGCAAATGAAATAGCATCACAAGAATCAGAGTGGTGAGGAGACTGAGTCTGGTGGTGGCGGCGATGGTGGTGGCAGTGGGGAGTGAGGTGACAAGAGCAAGATAATTAAATTACTAAGCTTGGAAGACCCTTGAGTTTCTCCATCCTAGATTCCAGGCGATTTCCACTTTGCTGTTTTCTGTGTCTGGAGGAAGCAAGGATGGAGGCCTTATCTTGGTAAATGCTATTCCTATTCCTTATTTGGAAGCCAACCTGACATGGGTGATCTTCCTTTGGTGAGGGCACTCTAGATGAATCTAGTCTTGATATTTACCTCTTCAGCACCCTCAGCTACCTCTCCAGCCTTTCCAGCCAGGCTCTTCATTTTCCATAAGTTGCTCTGCTTGGTTTTGACTTGGTATTTGACCCAAACACACCCTCCTCTGGCCAACACCCCTCCCCTTTTCAGCTTCTTTTTGTGAATTATCTTCCTCCATTAGATTATAAACTTGAGGACAAGGAGTCTACCGTTTATCTTATTTATATTCCAAACACTTAGTATAGTGCCAGGAATGTGTTGTTCAGGGATTTCCATTGTGTTTGACTTTTCAGTGTGGCCCCATTTGGGGTTTTCTTGGCAATGCTACTGGAGTGGTTTGCCGTCTCCTTCTCCGGCTCATTTTTATAGATGAGGACACTGAGGTAAACAGAGTTGAGTGACTTGCTCAGGGTCACAGAACTAGTAAATGCCTGAGGCCAGATTTGAACTTGGAAAGATGAATCTCCCTAAATCCAAGCTCAGTGTTCCATTCACTAAGTCACCTGGCTGCCCCCTGGCACATACTAGATGTTTAATAAAGGTTTCTTGACTGTAACTCTGACTAGATAAAGACTGGAAAACAAGAGATATATTATCTAAAGTGCCTTAGACAAGCAGATTCTAAAGTAAAGTCCTGTGGTTTATGATCTGTGTTTTATTTGGTGATGATGGTAGGAATATGGCCAACCAAGACATCATAACAGGACCATGGAGCTAGAGTTAAAAGAGAGATCATAGGACTCATCTACCCGGTTTATTTTATTTTTAAAATAAATTAATATCTCAATGAACAAAAATCTGTTTTCCTCTCATTCCCTCCTCCCTTGAGACAAAAGAAAGCCCTCGTAATAAATATCTATAATCAAACAAAGCAAATTCTCACATTGACATGTCCAGAAATCTGTGACTCATTTTACACCCCATGTCCATTACTTCTAAGTCAAGAGGTGAGTAACATGTTTTCATTGTGGAGGTAGCTAGGGTAGTAGCCTTGGGGTCAGGACTAGTGAAACAGCTAAATGACGCAGTGGATAGAGCCTTGGGCCTGGGGTCAGGTAGACCTGAGTTCAAATGCCGCCCAAGATGCTTACCAAATGACTATGGATAAGTCACTTAACCTCTATGTGCCTTAATTTCCTCATCTGCAAAATGAGGATAACATCATTTGTTGTTCTGAGAATAAAATGAAATGACATTTCTAAAGTACTTTGCAAACCTTAGATAATTATATAATTAATCATAATGATTATTGATCCTTTTTGAATTGTGGTTGGTCATTGTCTTCTTGAGTTTTTCAAAGTTGTTCTTACAGTATTATCGTATAATTGTTCTAATGGTTGTACTCATTTTATTCCAAGGTCACATGGGTAAATAGAAAGAGCACTAGATTTAGAGACCAAAGTCTTGGATTCAAATCCTGCCTCTTATACTTATTGGCAACTTACTTCATAACATTCATCCTAAAGTCAAGTTAAATTAAGATAAAAGAACTCTTACCTTCCATCTTAAAATCAGAATTAGAAACTGTGTTTCATGGAAGAAGCGTGGTAAGGGTTAAGCAATTGAGGTTAAATGACCTCTCCAGGGTCACACAGCTAGGAAGTTTCTGAGGTCATACTTGAACCCAGGACCTCGCATCTCCAGGCCTGGCTCTCAAATCCCCAAACCACATAGTTTCCCTATATTCAATTTTTACAGGCTATAGAAATGTGTTACATTGTCTCCACTGATCCCTTGTATAATCTACACTGGCCATCTACAGGATAATCTTTCTTCCAAATTGTGTTACTTTGTTTTCATTAATAATTTTTTCTGCAATTAATTGTTACCTGCCTTGCATTTTTTATCTTCCCAACATGATTGGGGATACAAAAAGGGGCTGCCTTCATTTTCTCAAAATCCTCCCACATAGCCTAGTCGGGCAAATACTTATTTACAGCGGATATGCTAGCTGCAGGGCCACGCGGAGTTGCCGACAGCTAAGAGCAGCAGGGTTAATCAAAACCCAGGACATGTCCCGAGTTCTTTCCAGAACGCCCAGTCATAAATAAAGTTCTATGAAAACCTTTGTTGAGACAGATCTCATAATTCACTTTTGTTCCGGTATCTCAGCCATCCATTCAAAATCATCTTTGAACATTCTGCTCAGGGTTGGGCAGAGGAGATGGTCCCCTGGGAAACCAGTGACTAATGGTAGCCTGGGCTTCCAAGAAGATATTAAAGCACCAGCTGGGACTAGGCTTAAAGATCGGATGGATATTTAGCTTTTTAATTTGTTTGCCCAGAGTCTCTAGGAAGTCACAGAATGCTTACTTGGATGGTCCTCCAAAGTCGGATGGAAGGGAGCGAACATTTATTAAATGCTTAATATGTGCCAAGAACTACGCTAAATAAATGCTTTACAAATATTATACCACACACTCCTTATTAAAACCCTGTGGGGTAGGTGACAGATGTGTAATTTTCATGCGCAGTGCTCAAGACTGACCAATAAACCTCCTTCTCCCTATCTTTTTCAGCTCCATAGAAGAGACAATCAAAGGCTTGGGTTCAAACCCTGCCTCTGACGCACTTATTAACTGTGACCATGGGCAAGTCACCTAACTCCTTTGAGCTGCAACCAATCAACTCATCAACAAGCATTTATTAAGCATCTGTGATGTGTCAGGCACTTTGTTAGGGCTGGAGATATACAAATGGTTCTGTTTTCTCATACATATTTCAACTCATTCCTGTCTGCCCAACCTATGCTGTTCTTGTTCATGCCCTTCCATAAGTTCTCTGAACATGCTGGAGGACTTCTTTGATTTCTCTTGACATATCAAGGAGACCAAAAGAGCATTTGGGTTGTCTACCTGTCATATGTCCCCTTTGCCACATGACTAAGTCCATTTCTTCTTCTATTATCTAGCCATATTTTATTCTTGTTCTTCAAGGCACATTCTTGGTTATTTGTTGCACCATGCTTACACCCACCATATACCTCTCTATTGCCATTTGTGGGATGCTAACTTTTAATGCCTCTCTTTAAAAGACAGTAGTATCCCTTATCTTGCTGCCATATA
The DNA here is from genome assembly GCF_027887165.1 of Monodelphis domestica. Taxonomy (NCBI): domain Eukaryota; kingdom Metazoa; phylum Chordata; class Mammalia; order Didelphimorphia; family Didelphidae; genus Monodelphis; species Monodelphis domestica. The sequence goes on from NC_077229.1 coordinate 59,002,252, forward strand.
GCACTGCCAGTACAAGATTGGTATTTAAAAGATGGGCCACTGTTTCCTGAAGAACCTTGGGACTATTAAAGGAATTGGTAATTTCCATCAAAACAATCCTCCCACCCCATTCTCTTCCTCTTGCTCTTCTCCAGGCTCAACTAATTGTCCTTCTGCACTTTCTGTCCTCAGAAAGTGTTTTCTTTACTTTTTGAGCTCTAAGGGTTGCCCATCCAAACACATGTCATAATCTGGGCAGAAAAAAAAAAATATATATATATATATATTTTTTTTCTAACTAGATTTCCATTTCTTTTTTTTTAATTTTATAATATTTTATTTGATCATTTCCAAGCATTATTCATTAAAGACAAAGATCATTTTCTTTTCCTCCCCCCTGCCCCCCATAGCCGACGTGCGATTCCACTGGGTATCACATGTGTTCTTGATTCGAACCCATTGCCATGTTGTTAATATTTGCATTAGAGTGTTCGTTTAGAGTCTCTCCTCTGTCATGCCCCCTCAACCGCTGTAGTCAGGCAGTTGCTTTTCCTCGGTGTTTCTACTCCCACAGTTTGTCCTTTGCTTATGGATAGTGTTTTTTCTCCTAGATCACTGCAGATTGTTCAGGGACATTACACTGCCACTAATGGAGAAGTCCATTATGTTCGATTGGACCACAGTGTATTAGTCTCTGTGTACAATGTTCTCCTGGTTCTGCTCCTCTCGCTCTGCATCACTTCCTGGAGGTCAATCCAGACTCCACTGAATTCCTCCACTTTGTTATTCCTTTTTGCACAATAGTATTCTATCACCAACATATACCACAATTTGTTCAGCCATTCCCCAATTGAAGGGCATCCCCTCGTTTTCCAATTTTTGGCCACCACAAAGAGCGCAGCTATGAATATTCTTGTACAAATCTTTTTCCTTATCATCTCTTTGGGGTACAAACCCAGCAGTGCTATGGCTGGATCAAAGGGTAGACATTCTTTTGTCGCCCTTTGTGCATAGCTCCAGATTGCCTTCCAGAATGGTTGGATCAATTCACAACTCCACCAGCAATGAATTAATGTCCCTACTTTGTCACATCCCCTCCAGCATTCATTACTTTCCTTTGCTATCATGTTAGCCAATCTGCTAGGTGTGAGGTGATACCTCAGAGTTGTTTTTATTTGCATCTCTCTGATTATAAGAGATGTAGAACACTTCTTCATGTTCTTATTAATAGTTTTGATTTCTTTATCTGAGAACTGCCTATCCATGTCCCTTGCTCATTTATCTATTGGAGAATGGCTTGTTTTTTTGTACAATTGATTTAGCTCTTTATAAATTTGAGTAATTAAACCTTTGGGGTGTATGGGGTGCTCGGGGAGGAGTAGTATCTCTGGTATGGAGGGCTTGTCGTGACCTCTTAGGGCAGCTCTCCAGCCTCTGACCCTCACCTGACACCCAGCTCTCACTTGTGGCTCCTAGTAGCTGCTAGCATACGGCAGCTGCCACACCCTGGGCAACGGCTTCGACAGGCCAGCTAAACCTTGTGAGGGTAGCCATCGGGTCGTAGACCCCTGGTGAACCAGGGCTTTGCTCACCCAGCATGTGAAGACTGCTTTGGCTGAACAGATGGAAGAAACCAATAAGAAGGTTCAACGGCTGAGATGGCGACGCAGCAAAGCACTGTGGAGTGCTTAGGGCGTGTTGGAGCACAAAAGACAACGTGGCCATCCAATGCAGCTGAGGAAGTCTCCAGGTGTAACGACTTTTCGTGCCAATGGACCCAGGCTTTCAACGCCGAGAGAGTGGGACTGTCTCTGTGCACTGACTTTTCCACTTAAATCTTCACGCACAAGTGTCTTTGTGCACAAAAACGCACAAAAAATCGTCATCCTCAGTTACTGAGAGACAACAATAAAATCGGACAAAGTAATTTTTAATGATTGCCTTAATTTCCTCTTCATCGGAGGTGATGTCCCCCTTTTCATCTTTGATACTGTTAATTTGCTTTTCTTCCTTTTTTTAATTAGATTGACCAAAACTTTGTCTATTTTGTTTGTTTTTTCAAAGTACCAGCTTCTTGTCTTATTTATTAAATCAATAGTTCTATCACTTTCGATTTTATTAATTTCTCCCTTAATTTTTAGGATTTCTAGTTTGGTTTTCTGCTGGGGTTTTTTAATTTGATCGCTTTTGAGTTTTTTTATTTGCATTTCCAATTGATTGATCTCTGCTCTCCCTAGTTTGTTAATATAAGCATTCAGGGATATGAATTTACCTCTGATTACCACTTTGGCTGCATCCCAAAAGGTTTGAAAGGATGTCTCACCATTGTCATTTTCCTTGATGAAATTATTAATTGCTTCTATGATTTCTTCTCTAACTAAACGATTTTGGAGTATCATATTGTTTAATTTCCAATTAGTTTTTTATTTGGTTTTCCATGTGCCATTACTGATCGTTATTTTTATTGCCTTGTGATCTGAAAAGGCTGCATTTATTATTTCTGCTTTTCTGCATTTGTGTGCCATGTTTCTGTGACCTAATGTATGGTCAATCTTTGTGAATGTGCCATGTGGTGCTGAGAAGAAGGTGTATTCCTTTTTATCCCTATTTATTTTTCTCCATATGTCTATTAATTCTAATTTTTCTAAGATTTCATTCACTTCTTTTACCTCTTTCTTATTTATTTTTTGATTTGATTTATCTAAATTTGATAATGGTTGGTTTAAGTCTCCCACTAATATGGTTTTACTGTCTATTTCCTCCTTCAATTCTCCTAGTTTCTCTATTAAAAATTTGGATGCTATACCATTTGGTGCATACATGTTGATTAGTGATATTTCCTCATTATCTAAAGTCCCTTTTAACAAAATATAATTACCTTCCCTATCCCTTTTGATCAGGTCTATTTTTGCTTTGGCTTTATCAGATATCATGATTACCACTCCTGCCTTCTTTCTGTCAGTTGAGGCCCTTACTCCATCCAAGTTGAGGTCTTACTCCATCCTTTAATTCTGACCTTGTGGGTGTCTACCGGCCTCATGTGTGTTTCTTGAAGACAACATATGGTAGGGTTTTGGATTCTAATCCATTCTGCTATTCATCTATGTTTTATGGGTGAGTTCATCCCATTCACGTTCAGAGTTATGACTGTCACTTGTGGACTCCCTGGCATTTTGATATCCTTCCCTAATTCTAACCTTTCTTCTTCAGCTCTACCTTTTAGTCCAGTGATTTACTTTAAATCAGTCCCCCTTGTCCCCTCCCTTGATATGTTTCCCTTTTTGTCCCTCCCCCTCCCCCCTCTTCTTCCCTCCCTTTTTTGTGTTCCCTCCCCCCTCCCCCCCTTGGTTTTTCCTTCTCCCTTCCCTTGTTGGGTAAGATAGAATTTAAGATCCCAATGGATCTGGATGTTCTTCCCTCTCAGAGTTTATTTCCTTGAGAGTAAGATTTAAGTATAAACTCTCTTCCTCTCCTTCTTATAGGAGTTTTCTTCCCCTCCCCTTCCCGTGTGAATCTTTGTGTGAGAAAGATTATTCTATTTGGTTTTTCTTTTCCCCCTATTTATACATTACATTTTCCCCACATGTTCCCATACATAGATTGATAGAAATGTAGTCCTTATAGATAAAAGAGAGTTTGAGTAAAAGAAAAAGATAACATTTTTTCTCCTTTTTCCTTTCCTTCATATTTACCTTTTCAGGTATTCCAAGCTCTTTGTTTTTCGATATCCAACTTTCCACAGAGCTCTGGTCTTTTCTTTGCAAAAACTTGGAAATCTTCTATTTTGTTGAATGCCCATACTTTCCCTTGGAAGTATATAGTCAGTTTTGATGGATAGCTGATTCTTGGTTGTCCTGTTCCCATTGGGGACTTGGTCTTGACTTTATCCCTAGTTTGCTGTGTGTGACCTTGGGCAAGTCACCTCTCCTCTCTTGGTTTCAAGTTCCTCCTCCATAAAATGAAGGGCTTGGGTTAAATGATCCTCCTACTGTAGTATTCAATTTTATTCTTCAAAGAGTGTTGGAAGAATGTAATTAAAGAAGAGTCAAGCTCCCAGCACATAGCATGTGATTTTTTTAATCCCTCTTCTCTTACTGCTTCCCTCCATAAAATCAGTCAATTCCAGCTTATTAAGATCATTATCTGGGACTGGTGATCACACAGTTCCGTGTTCCCCATGAAGGGAAACAAAGCATTTGTGCCCCCAACGAGGAGCTATTTCTGGATGGCAAGTGCCATAAACGCAGTGTGCTTTCTCCTTAGGAGGGTCTGCTAATGTGGCTGCCTGCTTGTGTCTGGGCTTTGGGCTAGGGCTTGGTTGCCAGCCCCTGCTGACCTGGGGCTGCAGGGAGCTTTGGAAGAGGCTGAGAATAAGCTCATGGAATCTGTCTGCCTGAAAGGACCTTCCCAGCTCCTTTATCATACCTCTCTTCCCTCTCCTCTGGACAGAGATCTTCCACACAGCATCCCAAGTAGTCACTTGGGTTCTTCCTTTCCCTAATCAAAAGCTGAAGGCCTGCTTCAAGTGTTGGCTTTAAGACAGACCCTGATGGGCAGCTAGGTGGTTCAGTGGGTTGAGAACCAGACTTGGAGATGGGATGTCCTGGGTTCGGATCTGACTTCAGACACTCCATTTGCTGTGTGACCTTGGGCAAGTCACTTAGCCTCCAATGATTAGCTGTTATCACTCCTCTATTGGTTTTAAGATGGAAGGTAAAGGTTTTAAATAAAAGATGTACCCTAAACCTAAGTCTTCTCTTGTCCTTCCTTCCCACCCCCCTCCTCTTTAGGTCATCCCTTCTCTCCTCTAGATATGAACAGGCTAGAATATCAGTCCAATTTCAATGAGAAAGTCTTAGTTTGAGAAAGATAGTATGGTAGAGTGGATGGCATTTACCTCAGAGCTAAGAAAATCTGAATTTAGGACCTACACCTGAAACAAAATGACTGTGTGACCCTGGGCAAGTCATTTAATCTAGCTTGGCGACCAGTGTATAGTAGTTGCTTGTTGACAGACAATATTTCAGTACTCTAGGCAACTTGATAAGTCTGTAAGTTTCAGAGGAGGTGCAAATCTGCATTGGTAGAGGGGGTTTTCTATTCTAGGGAAATCAAAGGTTCAATCCTGATCCTTCTCTCTAAAAATGAAGGAGACGAGTAGGCAATCAATGCAGTGCTCGTCTCCCCGAGTTCAAATCTAGTCTCATATACTTCCTAGCTATGTGACCCTTGGCAAGTCACCTCAGCACATTTGCCTTAGTTTCCTCATCTTTCAAATGAGCTGGAGAAGGAAATGGCAAACTGCTCCAGTATCTCTGCCAAGAAAACCTAAATGGAGCCACAGAGAGTCAGATATGACTGAAACGACTGAACACAAAGATAGACTGGAAAAATGAGTCATCCAAAAAGCAAGACTAAGGGCAACCTGTGGACAGCCTGTGTGCCATGGTAGCCTTGTGATGTTGGGAAAATGGAAGAAGACCCTTATAGCACATGGATGGCTCTCCAATAGTAATAAGTGAAAATAGCTAGCACTTACATAGTATCTACTATTTGCTAGGCACTGTACTAATCACTTTACAAGCATGATCTCATTTGATCACCACAACTCTGGAAGGTGTTATTATCCCCATTTTACATATGAGGAAACTGAGGCAAATAGGGTTAAGTTAACTCAGGAGGATGAATCTTCTTCTTCCTCTTCTTTCTCTTCTTCCTCCTCCTCCTCCTTTTTTTTTTAAACCCTTACCTTCCATCTTGGAGTCAATACTGTGTATTGGCTCCAAGGCAGAAGAGTGGTAAGGGCTAGGCAATGGGGGTCAAGTGACTTGCCCAGGGTCACACAGCTGGGAAGCTCCTCCTTCTTTTTAACCCTTACTTTCTATCTTGGAATAAATATTAAATATTGGTTTCAAGGTAGAAGAACTAGGCAATGAGTTAAATGACTTGCCCAGGGTCACACAGCTAGCAAATGTCTGAGGTCAGATTTGAACCCAGGACCTCCTTTCTCCAGACATGGCTCTCTATCCACTGAACCACCTAGTGCCCCTGATGCATCTTCTTGTCAAAGCCAAGTACTATATCCATTGAGGCCCCTAACTAGCTGTTGAAGGAATAGGAGATGTTTAATCTGGAGAAGAAACATTCCATGGGGGACATGATGGTTGTCTTTAAATACTAGGTTAACACTCTAATTTTGGAATGTGTTTTACATTAATGTTGCCTCATTTGATCCTTAAACCTGTGAGGTAGGTGCTATTATTATTATAAATGAGGCAACTAAAGGGGACCGATCAATGACTTGCCCAGGGTCATACAGATACTAAGAGTGTGAGGCTGGATTTTTGAACTCAGGTCTTCTTGGCTCCAGGCTCAGTACTCTACCCACTGAACAATATCTTTAAGTATTTGAGGGTCATCAGATGGAGAAGTGATTAAACACATTCAGTTGATCTCAGAAAGCAGAAGCAGACCAGGGAAGGGAATTTCCTCATCTCATGAGGCAACCCATTCCCCTGATGGACACTTCTAATTATTAGGAAGTTGTTCCTGGTATCCAGCCTCACCTGGCCTCTTTGAAATGTCCCTCATTGGAGAGCATGGGACCATGGCAGGGTATATATGTGAGACAACAAGGATGGAAGTCTTTAGGGGCATAAATAAACCTTCTTAAATGCTTAGAAGTAACTAGGGCATAATTCCCTATAATGTTGAGCCAGCTGGTGCAGTCCCAAGGCTGCAGTGAATTATATTTAACAGGAAGGGAGTGGAATGACTGTAGCCATGATGAGCTCGGGGAATCTGTGCACACTGTGGAACATCCTCTGGACAGTCTGATCCCAATTCAGTCGAGACTTTTACACTTGCACTAAAAAACCCAACCATGCAAACATGAATTTCTTTCCCATTCCAGGGAGGGTGGCTGACTTGGAGCTTCTTCTTTGCTGGCTATTGGAGTCACAGACAAGAAAACTATATGGGGGGCAGCTAGGTAGCTCAGTGGATTGAGATCCAGGCCTAGAGATAAGAGGTCCTGGGTTCAAATTGGGCCTCAAACACTTCATAGCTGTATGACCCTGGGTAAGTCACCTAACCCTCATTGCTTAGCTCTGTTCTTTTGCCTTGAAACTAAAGTGCAGTATTGACTCTAAGATGGACAGTGAGGTTTTTTAAAATGTAAAGCTCTGTGGTAGGTATTATTTCAACTCCACAAAGAACGGAATTTGGATTTTCCCATGTTCCAAAAGGGTCCTGGTTTCCATTGCTTCTAATGCTCTGGGATTTTTTGACCAAGAAAAAGGAAGTATGACAAGTATACATGCTGTCTTTTCCACTTGGATGTCAGCTTCCTGATATTGCGTACCATTACATTTTTGTCTTTGTTACCCCAGGACATTCCACAGAGCTTGGCACATCATAATGTTAATAACGTAGTATGGGATATGTAAAAAATATAATCATATATAATAGTAACAATTTAATAAATGTTTCTTTTTCTTTTTTTAGGGGAAAAGATACTGTTAGATTTTCTTTTTCCCTTTTTCAAAAATTAAAAAAATTATTTATTTAGAATATTTTCCCATAGTTACATTATTAATAAATGTTTCTTGAATTGAATTGTGCCCATGGTCCCACCAGGTTAGAGGCAAAAGGAAGGAGAGCCTGTTGAGTCATAGATTGACTCCTTTTGCTCCAGATAGTGTCTTGTCTGCTATTTCTGGCTTTTCCCTTCCCTTCTCTCTGCCTGTGCTTGGTTGATTGATTGTCTGTTGACTGAGAGAGTGCAGAAGGTGAAGTCAGGAAGACTTTTGTTCACAGTTTGTCTCTAACATATATTAGGTGTATAACCATGAGTCACAGGGAGATTCCATGTCTCATCTGCAAAACAGGCTTGATAATGCCTTTAGCAGCAACATCACAGGGTTATTGTGATAAATGAAATCACGTCTGTAAGTAAAGTGCTTTGTAAACTTTCGAACCTATCTAAATGTAAATTATGATTATTTCACCGCAGAGTCTCAGAAGGAGGGAAAAGAGGCAGGGGGTGGTGGGACAGCTGGGATAAGGCAGTTTCTGGGCCCCAGTTTCACAATCTGACAGAGGAGGACAAGTAGTCTTCCCCTGTTCCCTTCCTGGGGTTTTGGTGAGGATCTGGATGTTCATGGGTTAGACTGATACGAGGCATAATGTGGCCAGGCTGGTACTATAGGAAGATCAGGGTGACAATAGGATGGATGATGGACTGAAGTAAGGAAAGACTTAAAGCAAGGAGACCAACTGGCAGGCTATTGTAATAGTCCAGGATGGAGGTGAGGAGGGCTTAGACCAGCATTGTAGCAGTGGCAGAGAAGAGGAGGGGCCATGTATCGGAGATGTTTCAGAGATGGATACAATAGACCTTGAAAATAAACTGGTTATGAAGGGGGAGAAAGGGGAAGGAGTTGAAGGTGACATCTAGGCTGCAAGTCTAGTTGATTGAGGGTGGTATCCTCAGTAGTAACAGAGAAGTTAGAAGAAAGGGAGAGTTTTTGAAAGGTGATGCATTCCATTTTGGACATGTTAAACTTATGAAGTCTATAAGACATTCAGTTCAAGTTGTTAAATAATGTAGCTGGACATGCAAGTCTGAAGGTCAAGAGAGAGGTTAGGGCTAGACAAATATACCTGAGAATCATCTACATAGAGATGATAGTTGAATCCATGGGAGCTGATGAGATCACCAAGTGAAATACTTTTGAAGAAGAGAAGAGGGTCCAATATAGAGTTCCCAGAGGTACCCATGGTTATCAAACATGACTTAAAATGGAGATTCAGTGAAAGAGACTAAGCAGTGGTTCGACAAGTAGAGAAAGAACCAAGATAGAGTCGTGTCTCAGCATTAAGAAGAGAGTGATAAGAGGGCAGCTGAGTAGCACAGTGGATTGAGAGCCAGGCCTAGAGACGGGATGGTCTTGGGTTCAAATCTGGCCTCAGACACTTCCCAGCTGTATGAACCTGGGAAAGTCACTTAATCCCCATTGCCTAGCCATTACCACTCTTCTGTCTTGGAACCAGTACACAGTATTGATTCCAAGATGAAAGGTAAGGGTTTAAAAAAACAAAAAAGAAGAGAGTGATAGACAGTGTTAAAGATTATAGAAGTACCGAAGGATGAAGATTGAGAGAAAACAATTAGATTTGGTGATTAAGAAATCACTGGTAACTTTGAAGAAAGCAGTTTCAGTTGAATGGTGAGATTGGAAGGTATCCTTCAAGGAGTTAAGAGTGAGAGGAAAGGAATAGAGACACCAATTGTTGATGACCTTTTGGAGGGGTTTAGTCACAAAAGGCAGGGGACAAAAATTAAAAGGGATGGATGGCTGAAGTGGAGGTTTTTGAGGATGGATGAGACATGGATATGTTTATGGACATTAGGGAAGCAGCCAGCAGTTAGAGAACAAGAGAAATAAGTGAGAGAATGGACTTGGCAGAAGGGAATAATTCTAGGTTGAGTCTTGGTAGGAGAGATCCTTGAAAGGCTAAGGGCCAGGGAAGAAGATAGTGTAAAATGGAATAATTTCATCAAAGGGTTAAAATGAGAGAGGAGAGAATTGTTAATGTAGGGCTGCTGGCCTGGGAAAGAACTGAGGGGTAGACTGATTAGACATCACAGTGAAGATGAAAGACAGATTTGGGGCTTGGCATAGGGATTAGATAAAGAAAGATCAGAATTCATGAACATGGAAGAGGCACCCTTGTGAGCAATGGTAAGATCGCCAGACAATAGACATCCACTTTAGGTGGGAGGTAGACCCCACCTGAAGTCAAGTAGCTCTTTTGTCTCCAGAAGCCTTTCCCAGGATATCATGATTGAACTCGGGACTTTCAACTTGGGAGACTGACGCACTACCTACTGCGCTAAAGCTGAAGTGAATGTCTATTGTCTGGTGAAGAGGGACCTTCCCTCAGGGGGAAACCTCTCCTGTGACAAGGTCAAAACCTGGGGTTTCTACCTCCCAGTCTAAGTAAACTGGGGACTTCTAGATTTCCATGTTGACAAGAATGTGCCTGTTTTTTTTGTGGGGCTAAAGCAGAAAATGAGTAGGCTGAGGAACTTGGAAGTTAAGTATCAGTATGCATGCTCTAGTATAAGGGGAGAAGTTTTAGTAGAGGACAGAGACAGACAGAGATAGATAGAGAGAGGCAGAGAGAAAGAGAGAGGGAGAGAGGGAGGGAGAGAAGAAGGGAGGGAGGAAGGGAGAGAGGGAAGGAGAGAGAGAGACAGTGAGACAGAGAGAGAGAGAGAGAGACAGAGAGAGAGAGACAGAGAGAGAGAGACAGAGAGAGAGAGAGAGAGAGAGAGAGAGAGAGAGAGAGAGAGAGAGAGAGAGAGAGAGAAGAGAGAGAGAGAGAGAAGAGAGATGTTGTTAAGCAGGCAATGAACTCATTGAAGAAAAAAGGTAAATGTAATGGAGTCAGTAGATAACCACAACCAGAATGTTAATTTAGTGTTGGATTTGGATTGAGTGAACCTCAAAGGAGGAGAAGTTACTGAATGCTGGAAGTATCAGTGAGGAACAAGGAATAGTCTACATACTCCAAAGAGTCTGGAGGAGGAGGGGGTGATTTATGTGTTTGGGGAGAACCAAGAGAACTCCTTTGGAGTTTAGGTGACTGGAAAGGGTATTCCTTAGTGTCTTATGTTGATCCTCACAACAATCTTGGGAAGTAGGTACTATTATTATCCCCATTTTATATTTGAGGAAATGGAGGAAATCAGAGACAAGTGACTTGCCCAGTATTGTATAACTAGTAAGTATCTGAGGTGGGATTTGAATTCAAGTCTTCAGGACTACAGTCCAACATTCTATCCACTGCATTACCTCTTTCAAACTGAATTATCCTAAACTGGCGGATACCTTGTCTGCAGGCTCTCTATCTGTCTTCTGTCCCTTTCCCTCCTCCCCATCCACATCTCTTCCTAGATGTCCCCCCCTGCTTCTTTCTCATCATTCAGAGCTACTTTCCTGAGACTTTAGCTCTTCCTTGCTCTTTTTTGACTCTTCCCCATTCACTTTACCCTGCCTTTTTTTTGTCTATGAATGAACCCTTATGCCCTAACTAAGGCAGCTGAGTCTGTCCCCAGCAGTGGCCCCTGTAGGCATGCCTCCTCTTACAAAATGACTTGAAGGATTAGGGTCTTGATTACCTGGAGCTTGCTGGGAGTAGAACCTACAATCTGATTCCCTATCTAAGATGCCATTTTATAAATGGGCAGTCACTGCTTTTGATATGTGTGGCATAATGGAAAGAACGTGGCTCTGGAGTCAGAGAATTTGGGTTCAAATCCCATTCTTGCCATCTGGTTAGTTTTGGGTAACTTCACCTCCCCTAGAACTCAGTTTCTGCATCTATAAAATGAAGGCATTAGACTAGAAGCCATCTATAGTAATTTCTGGCTCTGGAAGTGGGTATATTATGATTCTAGGGCATACAATGATATAGTACAGTGAAAAGAAATCTGGGTTTGAAGTCAGAAGGCTAGGTTTGAATGCTATCTCTTTCACTCGCTAAATAATTTTGAACAAATCAATTTTCCTCCTTGGGCCTCAGTTTCCTCATCTGTAAAATGAAGAGGTTAGACTAGATGAGCTGAGAGATCCCTTCCAGCTCTCAGATCATCACATCCTGTCTTGGGTTAATGAACTGGTATCAAGAGAAGTCATGTACTTTGGTGGAAGAACCCTAGATTTGAAGTTCAGAGACCCAAGTTTAAATCCTGCCTAAGACATTTCTCAACTATGTTACCCTGGGCAGGTCACTTCTCACATTATCCATCTGTAAAATGGGGATAAAAATCCTTGTATTACCTTCATCAGAAAGCGGTCAGGAAGGTGCTTGGTAAACTTTAATATGAGTTCATTCTGTTCTTAGGGAAGTAAGCAAATTGGCACTGGACTTGGGTAAGAAGAGATAACTTTGAGTCTCAAGTTTGGTCAATCACTAATTGTGTGACCCTGGGAAATTTTCTCTCACCTTCCTAAGCCTCAGTTTCTTTTCCTGTAAAACAGATGAACTAGACAGTCTCCTAGGTTCTTTCTGGCTCTATCAGTCCTTGAATTTGCTATATGAGAGCTGTTAACTATTTTTATAAATATTCCCTCCAAATTCCTCCTTAGATTTTCAATGACTCTTTGCTTCATTCCTTGTCAATGAGATAATAAGTGCAGAGGCACTACTTCTTTCCAGGCTAGTCAGGAAATCCATATTCTAGCTAGGCAGCTTGATATATCAGGAAGGCACTCATGATGATGGAGACAGATGAACTCATTGGACCTGTTGGACCTTCCTGGGCTTCCTCAGACACCCAGTGATACTTGGGTCAGATAATGGCCATAGGAACCATCACCTGAAAGATATCAAGGCTTTCTTGCTGCTTGCTGCTTATTAAGAAAGCATACTACAAGGATAAACTGTATTGGGTTTGGATTCTGCAGGTTTAGACTTTAATTCAGGCCCTCCAACTTTCTATCTGTGTGATCATAGACAAGTCATTTCATCTGCCAGGGACTTGGTTTCTCCTGTGAAATGAGAGGATTGAATTAGAGGTCCCTTTCAGCTCTAAAATCTATTATCTCAGGGCTCTTTTTCTCATCCCTGAGGGGGGAGGTCAGTTTACTCATATTTAAAAATGAGCTGGAGAAGGGAATGGCAAACCATTTCAGTATCTTTGTCCAGAAAATGCCAAATGGGATCATGAAGAGTCAGACATAGCACTAGAGTGCTGGAGCCTGGAGTCAAGAGAACCCGAGTTAAATCTATTCTCAGATATTTATTAGCTGTATGATCTTGGGCAAGTCAGTTGACCTCTGCTTGCCTCAGTTTCCTCATCTGTCAAAAGAGCTAGAGAAGGAAATGGCAAACCACTCTAGTGTCTTTGTCAAGATAACCCCAGATGAGATCATGAAGACTCAGGCACAACTGAAAAATGATTTAACAAATGTAGGGAAGGAGGCATCATCACAAGTATTCATGACAAATGTTTATTAAACTTAGGGAGTGCCAGGTACTGGGCTAAGTTCTGGGGTTGCCAATAAAGGCAAAAACACTGACTCTAACCTCATGGACCTCACATTCTAATGGAATCCGCCTGATAAATAGTGGTTAAAGAGTTGACCTTAGAGTGAGGAAGACTTGGGTTCAAATCTTGTCTCTGGCACATCCTTACCATGTGACCTTGGGCAAGTCACTTTCAGTGCCCCATATGACTCTCTAGGAGTATAAGTCTCAGGCTAGGAGCTCTTACACTAGGACTTCCATACACTGAGGCCAGTGAAGTTTTGGCAGCACCCCCAAAGGTGCAGGGTCTCTTTTACTTGGAAGTTCCTGGGAGTGCCTCTGCCTTCTCTTCTCCTCTTCCTGATGGTGGAGGTGCTGTCCTTCAGGAACTAGAAGCCAGCCAGTTGCTATTAGCTGTAAATGGAGATTCATCAGGGCAGTGAATATTTTTATTAGGAGAAATTAAATTCCAATACACATTATTTCTAGCAAGAGCTGAGGAAGGGAAAAAAAATCCAGTTTACTGCCTTTAATCAAAAGCATGTGCTCTGTTAACAGCTTCTCCCAGAGCTCTGGTTATGGGCTTGCTTATGAATGAACTTGTTGAAATAGGCAATGTGTACGTTTTGGAATTCATTTCAGACTTGATTTAGGATGGAGCCACCAGATGAAGAGGGCTTTGGATGCTTTCATCCCATTTGTTCCATGACAGCTAGGTGGTGCAGTGGAAAGAGCCTAGGACTAAGACTTAGGGAGGCTCATCTTCCTGAGTTCAAATCCAATCTGGGACACTTACTAGCTGTGAGACCCTGGGCAAGTAACTTTACTCTGTTTGCCTCAGTATTTTCATCTGTCAAATAAGCTGGAGAAAGAAATGGCAAATTCACTTCAGTGTCTTGGCCCAACCCCCCCCCCCCAAAATGGGGTTATGAAGAGTTGGACATAACTGAAAATGACTACATAGAGTATAGATGGAATGAACTGAAGTCCAGCTCCAGTCCAATCTCATTCCTTTTGCAGATGATGAAACTGATACCTAGGGGGTCAGATGACTTGTTAAGGGCCAAAAAGACATGAGTTCAAATCCTGACTCAGATACTGACTAGCTGTGTGACTTTCGACAAATCATGAACTTCTGCCTCATTTTTCTCTATATCTGTAAAAGTGCTTGGTAAGACTTTAGAGTGCTATGCAAATATTAGTTATTTTTACTGTTGTTTCTGCCAGCAGCTACATGGTTTAGTGGACAGAGTGCTAGACTTGGAATCAGAAAGACCTGAGTTCAAAATCTCTCCTAAGCAACTTATTGATTGTGTAAGCCTGGGTTAAGACATTTACTGGATGTGTGACCCTGGGCAAGTCATTTAACTCTGTCTTAGTTTCCTCATCTGTGAAATGGGGCTAAAATAGCACTCATCTCATTAAATTGTGAAAATCAAATGAAACAAAACGTAAAGTGTTTAGCAAACTTTAAAGCTCTGTATAAATGTTAGCTGTTACATTATAATCAAACACAAATCCCTTCTGTGACATGCTCTACATGGCCATCCAACCTTTGCTTGAAGACTTTAGTGAGGGGAATCTAGGCCACTTGCCCAGTCATTGGGGAGTTCATCTTTGTATCAAAACGAAATCTGTCTCTAGTTTCTATTTTTGGTTCTTAATTCTCTTTGGGCCAAGCAAAATAAATCTAGATCCTCTTTCTCTTATTAGCTTTAAAAAATCCTTACCTCTTGTTTTAGAATCTCTATAAAGTAACAAATTTAAGTCAGAAGATTGGTAAGGACTGAGAAATTGGAATTAAGTGACTTGCTCAGGAACCCAGCTAGGAAGCTTCTGAGTCTATATTTGAACCCAGGACCTCCTGTCTCCAGGTCTGTGCTCTGGATAGCCATTTCAATACTTGGAGACAACCATCATGTTCTCTCTTGAGTTTTCTCTTCTTCAGTGACTTTGACCAATCTTCAGATGAACATAATCTCCAGTGCACTCACCATTTTGGATGTCTGCCTTGGGAAGCCCTCCAGCTTGTCAATGTCTTTTCTAAGATATGGTACCCAGAACTAAGCACAATGTTTCAAATCTGACCAGGGCATAGTGTAACAGGGCTATTACTTAGCTTGTTTGGACACCATGACTACCTGATGGCAGCCCAAGATCTCATGACCTTTTTTGGATTAACTTGAACTTTCATTTCACTAAGGCCAGATCAATTTTATACAAATTGTTGTCCATCAATGTTTTTCTGGCCTATATTTGTGAAACTGACTTTTTGAGCCCAAGAGTAGAATTTTACATTTGTCCCTGTTCAATTTCATCTTAGATTTTCCTTGTCTCTCAGGTATTTTGGCATCCTGGACTTTGAATCCTATTGAGATGCTTTTGTGTTCTGAGTCTGTCATCTAATATAGGAGTGGTTCCTCCTAATTTTGTGCCATCTGCAAACTGGATAAGCATCTTATCTACAAATCTAGCCAAGTCATAGATGGAAATTTTAAGCAGACTAGTACTGAGGACAAATTCCATGGGCTCTCTACTAAAGACTATCCTTCAAGTTGGCAGTGATACATTAACAACTTTGTTTAGGATCCCAGTCATCCAACCATTTCTCTACCCACCGAAACTGTGTTATCATAACTCACATCCTTCATTTTGTCCACAAGGAAGTATGGCAGCATTTGGCAAATGCTTTGCCAAATTCCAGATATGCTATTTCTTGATCCAATAGTCCTGTTACTCTATAGGATATATTGGGCTTCCAGTACTCTGACCACTGGGTTCGGTACTCTGCAGGTGATCAGTAAATAACTATTGATTGAATAATTGATGTTGAATGAATAAAACCCATTGGCACATTCTATAGTCCACATGTTAGTTTGGATCATGGTCTTTTACGACTCATTGGAGTTCTTATTATTTAGTAGACAGTTCTTGGGGATAATCACCTTTGCTTTTTTCTAATATGATAACTGGATCAGGATTTAGAGTTGGAAGCCCCTGTAAAGATCATCTTATGCCCATCAATTAGGGAATTTCTAAAAAGCTATTCTTGCTAAAAAAAGAAAACCCTATTGCTTATGAATGTAATGGAATAGTATTATACCTTAAGAACTGATGATTCTGAATAATTTAGAGAATCATGAAAAGAATAATATGAACTGATATTATAGTGAAAGTGCACTAGTTCTGGAGTTAGAGGACCTGGATTCAAATATCATTTCTGATGCTTCCTATATGACCTTGGCAAGTCACTTCCCTTTTCATGGCCTCTGTAAAATGATGGAGCTGGATTCAAAGGTCCTTTGAGTTCTCTCCTGGTTCTAGACCCTTTCATAAGAAGCAATGGGCACTTATGATACAAAGTGAATTAAATAGAATTAGGAAAATACTAGGGACAATAACCTTACTAGTGCAAATAGGAAGATTTTAGAACTGAGTACTGTGTTATGAGGGATGACTTATGGGCTGGGGAGGGATAGGAAGGGATGTGCTCTGGAATGAAAGTGATTTAAAAACAAAAGAAATAAATAATAATTAAATTTTTTTCTATTTTATTTTTTAAAAACAACTCCTAATTTTAAACTTAATTATTATTATTTTTTTATAATTTTACTACTTCTTTGGTTTTCAGTAATTTTTAAAGGCTATGTCCAACACTTCCCTTTTCCATTTTATAAAGGAGGGATCTGTGCTTTAAAAAAGTTAAATGATTTGCTTGCTAACAGGTTAGAGCTGATATTTGAACTCAAGTCCTGGGACTCTAAATCCATTTCCCTTTCCACTGCACTCTTTGTGGAGGTAACAGAGAAGAAATGGACTAAGCCATACTGTGTGCCATCCCCCTTACCTTCTCTCTAAGTTGGGCTTTGTGGCCAAACACAGAGTAGGCTCAGTATTTTTCAAGGTTGGAGGGACTTTACTTCCTGACAGGATGTGAAGTTTATTAAGATTTTGAGAAGCAATTTCCAAGACGTCAGGCAACCTGTCAGATCTTGTGAGGACATCCATCGAGCTGCCTTTGGCCCGACTGCCAATTGGCTTTATGAATCGTAAATAGGAGAGACGTGGGCCAATTTTACATTGGTTTGAGCTGCAGGTATTTTCAATATTGTCAAAGATGTTTTTAGCACAGAAGAAGTACATTTTACGTGACAAATGTATGGAAATTTATTCTGGCCTCATTTAAGAGGCAGCTGGCTAAGGATAACCCTGACCAGTTGCCTAGACCCCGAGGAGCCAGCTCCAGCCTGGGGTGAGAGATCAGGTTCATGAGGACCTTTGAAGGCTTCTCTCTTTCTTAATAAATTGAGGCGCCATGCCCCAGCTTTAGTATCTGCCTTAATATATGTCTCAGGGAAAGAATATTTTCATCATGAAATCAGTCTGGCAACATCCTCATCCAAGTCTCCATGGCCAAGGAAAAGGGCAGAAATGGGGCAATATAAAATTTGACCTGCACATCTAAGCAATTCAGATTATTAGGGCTCTCTCCTTCGTTTGAGGAGCCAGAGTTTGGCCTTCCAGTGTCTCTCTTGGCCCCAGAGGTCAGAGCCAGAACCAGGGGCTAAAAGATACAGGAAAGAAGGTTTCATCTTGATGCAAAGAAACTTCCCACTAATTAGGTAGCCTGGAGAGGCAGTGGAGCCTCCCTTACTAGAGACTTCAAATGAAGGCAATGGCTGAGTATATTGTAAAAGAAATTCCTATTCAGGTGAGGATAGAATTAGGTCCTTTCCAACTCTCATACTCTGTGACAAAGAAAAATGGAGTCTTAGGTACCCAGCACAGTGTCTTGCAACTAAGAGGTCCTCAAACGTATGTTTGTTGAATTGGATAGCAATTTATGGGATGTTAATGCATTCTCAAGGACCCAGAAAGTTCCTTGTATTTATTCCAAGGTTTGTCAAATGAACAAGAGATCAAACTTACTGTGCTTGACCCTAGAGGATCAATGGGTGGAAGTTTCAGAGAAGCTGGATGGGAGGAAAAATGGATCGAAGCCGAATGGTTTCCTTGGAAAGTAGTGGGTCTCTTCTCAATGGAGGCTTTCAGACAGAAGCTGGCTGAATACCTAATTGTCTATAATATCATAGAAAGTATTCTTGATATAGATATGGATTGGTCTAAATAGCTTCTGAGGTCACTTTTAACTCTGAAATGTTATGATCCTGTGGCTAGAAGGCAACAAGAGAATGGGGGGGGGGGCGCAGAACTATGGCTCCCTGTCCTCCTTGTTCCTCAGCATAAATACTTTCAGTATTTATTCAGAGTATCAGAGTTAAATAATATATATGTATCTGTGTATATATGTCTATATATACTTATAAAATTATGTGAAGGATAATAATAGGAATCTATTCAATCACTTAATTGGCCTCAAGTTTTAACCACCATGGTTTATTATAAATAGAGCTGGATGGGGATCCAAGTGATCTGGGTTCAAGTCTTGGCTCCATAATTCACTAGGAAGGAAGGAAAAGGGCATTTATTGAGCACCTACTGTATGCCTTAAATCTTCCTGCACAAGGTGTCTTTGTGCACAAAAATGCACAAAGACAATCGTCATCCTCGGTTCGAGAGACAACCAACAACAACAACAACAATTGTATGCCAGTAGTTTTAAGTGTTTTAACTCATTTGAACCTCATAACAGCCCAGGAAATGGGTCCTATAATTATTAGCCCCATTTTACAGTTGAAGTACCTAATGACTTGGCCAGGGTCCACAAATTATACTAGATTTGAACTCAGGTCTTCTTGACTCCAGGCCCAGTGCTTTAATTTACTGCACCATCTAAATACTACTTGGTTATGTGACCTTGGGTGAATCCCTTTCATTTGACACTTACTAGTATGATCCTGGGCAAGTCCTCTCCATTTTGGAGAACTCAGTTTCTTATCTGTAAAATGAGAGGATTGACTTAGATGATCTCTAAGGTTCTATGTAGCCTTAAATTTAAGCCCATTCTTTTTAAGAAAGGAGAGTGATTGTTTTCTTATGTCATCTCTCTGGATCTCAGTTTACCAATTTGTAAAATTAGAAGATTGAACAGTGGTATCCATTTAGTGGTTTGAGAACTCTTTGAGGTTCATGTCAATGGTCTAAGGTGTTCATCATGCTAAAAACTTTTAAATACATAATTATAGAATATTATGAGTACTAAATTACCATGGGAGTTCACCACATTTTTTGGTTGTTGTTGAAAGGGGTTCACTGTACAAAAAATATTGGGAACCACTGGTCTAGTGGTCTCTAGAGCCCCAGAGAGTTATAAATAAGAATAATTCACATGGATATTCACATGCCTCATCTCATTTTATCCTCACAACAATTCTGGAAGGTAGATGTTATTATTATCATTTTACAGATTAGAAAGCTGAGGCTTAGATGAAGTGACATTCTCAGTGTCATCTAGCAGGTATCTAAGGCTGGTTTTTAACCCAGGTCTCCATGATCTTAGGATAAGACATTATTATACAATTCTACTTCCCATGACATTTCTCATAGATAAATGATTCTATGATCTTTTCTTGGCCTCAGTTTCCTTATCTATAAGATGGTGGTGTGGTGATTAGACTAGCTGATAATATTTTGACTGGATTTGTGATTTCACCAGCATAGGGAACTCCTAGTGAGGGGCTTGTTTTACTATTGCATGTTTGCACTGCCTGAATTTTAGGATTAGAATTTCTTGGAGACATGGAGAAGTTAAGTGATTTGTCAAGCATTGCTCAACCCATATGGATCAGAGGCAGAATTTGAACCCAGGTCTTCCTAATTCCAAGATAGCTCTCTATCCACTATGCCAGCCTGCACCTGACATTTATACTTTTCTTTAAAGCATGTTATCTAATTTGTTCTTCACAACAATCCTATAATGAAATCTGATCACGTCACTTCTTCCCTGCTGCTTCCTTTCTTCATTCAATAAACTCTAGCAGCTTTCTATCAGCTTCAGGATCAAATATAAAGCCCTCCATTTGGCAATCAAAGCTCTTCATAACTTGCCACCTCTGCCCCTTCCTAGTCTTTTTAACACTTAATACCCCATCACATATTCTCTGATCCAGTGACATCCACCTTCTTGCTGCTCCTATATAAGATGATCCATCCTCTGACTCGGTTCTTTTGTTGATTGTCTCCCCTCCCCACCACGCCTTGAATACTCTTCTCACCCCCTTTCTCTTAAATTCCTTGGTTTCCTTCAAACCTCATGTAAAGTCCCATCTCCTACAAGAAGCTTATGAAAAATCTCCTTAATACAGGTGCTTTTCCTCTGAGATTATCTCCAATTTATACTGTATAGGTGATTTGTATAAATCTATTTGCATATTGTCTCCCCCAATTAGACTGTGAACTCCTTGAAGGCACAGACTCTTTCTTTGTATCCCTGGTGTTTATCACAGAGCCTAGGTCAGAGGAGATATTTAATAAATGATTGTTGTATTGACTTGAGGTTAAATTCTTTGAGTATTGCTATCCCCATTTTATAGATGAGAAAATGGGCTCCAAAAGGGTAGATGACTTGCCTTTGACCAAATAGTTAGGATTCCTTCCACTTCAAATATTCTTGGTCCTCTTCCCCTCCAGACAAACCAATTCCTTGAGAATTCCCAAGTTGGTTCACTTCTTTCTGTGATTGATATTAATAGTGCAGGTCATTGCTTCCCTATTTGGAGAAAAGATTGCTTCCTGACCCAGACTGGCTAAACCTAAAAGTCCATCACAGAATTCCTGGAAGAATTTTCTATAGTTGTTGACCATTCTGTTTGCCAGATGTCCACCAATTCTCTTTGCCTTTAGGAAAAAAATGAAGCAAAGCACCCTTCACACTTCACCCATTCTCTCTCTGTCTCTATCTCTCTGTCTTTCTCTTTCTCTCTGTCTGTCTGTCTCCCTCTCCGTCTCTGTCTTTCTCTGTCCCCCCCCCCTCATCTAGCAACAATAGCCTCCTTGCTATTCCTTACCCAAGGTAGGTACTTCACTGATTGTCCTGCATGTCTTGCAGTGGTTTCCTTTTTCAGCTCTGCTTCTGCCTTCCCTGGCTTTCTTCTAAA
This sequence comes from Monodelphis domestica, assembly GCF_027887165.1. NCBI lineage: Eukaryota > Metazoa > Chordata > Mammalia > Didelphimorphia > Didelphidae > Monodelphis > Monodelphis domestica. The sequence continues at coordinate 59,023,326 of NC_077229.1, forward strand.
TTCAGCTTAAATCCAATTTTCTACAGGAAGCCTTCCCAGTCTTGCCAATTTCTAGTGTCTTCCCTCTCAGATTACTTCCTCTCTACTCTGTATATATCTTGTATTTACTTAATTTTATGTTGTTTTCCCCATTAGAATATAAACTCCCAGAGGGCAGGGACTATCTCCCTTCCTTTCTTTGTATTCTCAGTACTTAGTTTACTACCTGGTGAACAGTAGATGCTTAATAAATGCTATAGACCAGTTGACATGCCCATGTTTGTCAATGTAAGTTGAGTGTATATTCAGCTTGTCCACCTTGTCCCACTCTGCCTCAGACTGTTATCTCCCCAAAGTCAGTCATTTCCCACCCTCTCCTCCCCACAAAGTGCCACATGCAGACTGGCACTAAATAAAGGCTTTCCCCCCACAATGATGATCAAATGATGTCTTTTAATTTGATGCAAAAAAAATCAGCCTTGAGTAAACAGTGCTCGTTGTCTGTCCTAGTGAATTTGGACACCGTGGAAACCTCTGGTGGAGGACTTTCCACACCTGCCACACCCAAAGTGCTCTTCCTCCTGGTCAGGGCTGCTGCCCGCAGTGCCCAAGTCTGGGAGGGCACTGCTATCACTGGTGGGTGAGGAGGGGATGGAACAGTTTCCCAAAGCATGACCCCCTTATATGTAGTCACTGGACAAGGACTTCCTGGCCTCAGATTCAAGAAGGACCAAAGCAGCTGGTAACCAGCCATCTCTTCTCTGTTTCCTCTGGTCAGAATGTGTGTGTGTGTATTTGTGTGTGTGCGTGTGTGAGTGTGTGAGTGTGTATGGGTGGTGGAAAGGGCACTGGGCACAGACCAATTGCTTCATTCATCCCTTAGAAGCAGAGTCTGTTCTTCCGTGCCTTGTGGCTCAAGAAATCCAAAGAGTAAGAGGAAATTGGCCAAGTCAGCCAGCAACTGGCTGGGTTCCTGATTCCATCACTGGGATCCCAGAGGGGGCAGAAGGAGGCCCCCAGATACCATAATCTTGGGGGGTATATACCCTGGGATGTGGGCTCTGGCACCCAAACAGACTCCCAAGCAACTACCTTCAAGTTGAACTAGGGTATAAGTTTTACAGTGGGTTTATTTACATGTTGTGGCATTAACACAAGAAGTCCATACATGCTGAAGGTGTGGCTACCTCTCAGTGAGGGGAGCTGTCCCAGGTGGCTCAAATAGGAAATACAGTAGAAAAGGCACATGATTCTTTATCAGAGGAGTTGTGCACCAATCCAGTAATTTAAAGCTGAGGAATCATCTGTCCAAAGAGGGTTCTCTTGATATGGTTCCCTTTGGACTCCACACAGGGGAAAGAGAGTTTTCCATTTTTCTGCGGGAGCATGGCTGCTAGGAAGCCCAATGACTAGTCCCATCTTGGGCCAGAGATCGTGAATGAGAAAGCCCTCTCCCTCCAGGGGGCAGTCTTCTTGGTGTCCATGGGAGGAAAGCTGTGGGGTCATTGGGGACCCCAGGCTTAGTGATCTAGTCCTTGGTGGGTCACTCTATCTCCTTCCCATAGTTTTTCTCACCACCAGTGGATAGAAGAGAAGTGAGAAGGGTATCCTCTCGGGAGGATGGTAAGAAGGATTCCCATCAGTGCCGCCCATGTTTAATCCAGTTTCTAATCATCCATTTTTGTCCCGAGCATCTCTGAACTACCAGTCGGAGACCAAAGTTAGCTTCCTTGGACATCTCCACCTCCAGACACCGTCCTGTGTCTCTGCTCACGATGGGGCCATTCTGGGGCAGAGAGAGAAGATAGAAGGGAAATGAGGTTAAGAAGAAGAAGGTCAGGTGATTCCTTTCCTAGAGGAGGTACTTATGCCCTGGAGGACACCCCTTCCTAGAAAATGTACATACACAAGGTGGTGGTGTTCACAAATTATTGGGAATAAAAGAAAGGATGACTAAGTGATTTATACTTTTCCCCCTCCCTTTCTCCGTGACACTAGGGTCTCTTCTGAGACTACTAATAAGCCTTGGGGAAATAGAACCTTTCACCTCAGTTACCTGCCCCTCTCCACAATCTGAGATGTCAGGCTTGCTCAACCACAATCTCTCTGGGAGGCCACCTTGGGTTTAAAGGGAAATGGCTCAGGCATAGGTGAAGACCAGGAATGAAATGATATAAGATCATGGGGACATAGATTCTGTCTAGGTCCAACTCAGTTCCCTTGGAGAAACCAGTCATGTTAGCTGAAGGAACTGGGTATTTTAGCCTGGAAAAAGAAAGGCTTGGGGGATAACAAAATGATGATTATTTTTAAGTAATCAAAAGGCCATCATGTAGAACAGGGACTTGACTTGCTCCATTTGACCCCTGAGGTCCGAATTAGGTAGTAATTACAAATAGATTTGAATTCAGAAACAACTTCCTCACAAAGAGAAGCATCCATAAGTTGAATGGGCTTCCTGAAGATGTAGTGGGTCTTCTCTATTACATGTCTTCAAGAAGAGGCTACGTGACCAATTGTCAGGCATGTTAAAGTGAGGCTGCCTTTTGTGCATGGCCTGGACCAGATGGCCAATGAGTTCCCTTTCAGCTCTCAATTGTGTGATTTTATGATGCTGGGTAGCACAGTGAATAGAGCAATCTGCATAGATCCAGAAGCAGAATAATCTTCCCAAGTTTAAATCCAGCCTCCCATAGAATACTACTTATGTGATCCTGGGCAAGTCACCTAACCCTGTTGGCCTCAGTTTCTTCATCTGTAAAATGATCTGGAGAAGGAAATGTAAAACCATCCAGTATCTTTGTCAAGAAAACCCCAAATGGGATTGAGTTGGACATGACTGAAAAATAACTGAACAACCACATGATGCTGTGATTTTAGATCTTTTTCAGTCTAGTTCTTTCTCCCTTTGGGTCCCAAGAAGTCACTTGACCAATACCATGCCTAAGTTTCTCTATATATGTATATTTAAATTGGCTGCCATCTTATTCTTAGCATGAAGTTGCTGTTTATCCATCTCGCTCCCCATAGAAGCTCCTGTAGCTTTGATGGGAATAGTTCCATGTCTTTGTCTGAGCATGTTGGCTAAGTTCCTTTAAGAATCCTAGAAATTGAGATACTTGCCTGGGGGCCTGAGGGTTTTTTGTCAAAGGCAATCAGAAAAGGGTATGATGCAGTAGAAAGCATGCTGCATTGGGGGAGTTCCTAGTTCCCTTTTTCTCTAACATTTTAACTCTCACCTGGGTGAAGTCCCAGAGTCTCTGGGCAGGACGGAAAACATCTTCACATTTCTTCAAGGTGGGCGTCCGACCTTTCCCATCATCAATGAGACACTTGGAGTCTGGCAGGAAAGCAGTGGAACCGAGGGGCCCCAGCTGTAGCAGACCCTCAGCACTGTAACGCACCAGCTGAGCATGGGGGAAGGGAGTGGAAGGAGGGAGGGAGAGAGAGAGAAAGAGAGAGAGAGAGACAGACAGACAGAGAAAGAGAGAGACAGAGACAGACAGAGAGAGATAGAGAGATAGAGAGAGACAGAGAGAGATGGAGAGAGAGACACAGAGAAAGAGACAGACAGACATAGAGAGAGAGAGACAGAGAGAGGAGAGAGAGGGAGAGAGGGAGAGAGGGAGAGAAAAATGAAGAGAGAGACAGAGAAAGACAGACAGACAGACACACACACACACACACACACACAGAGAGAGAGAGAGAGAGAGAGAGAGAGAGAGAGAGAGAGAGAGAGAGAGAGAGAGAGAGAGAGAGAGAGAGAGAGATGTTGAATTTATTCATAGGGAAGAGTCCAACCCAAAGGGTCAGGGTCATTTTCCTCTTTTTAAGATTGACTTGTCCTGAGTCAGTGGATGCCAAATACTGGTTGCTCACTTAAAAATCAGGGCATCACAGAATCAGAAGGGATTTTGGAGACCATCTAGTCCAACATGTCTATGAATGAGACCTTTGATTTCATTGGCATAGGGAACTTCCAGGTGAGGAAAATCCCTTTATCAAAGCATTTTGGCACCTTCTCTGTAATTTAATCATGTGCTTCATTATCATCATCACTCACTTTTATACATTGTGCTAGGCACTGTGCTAAGTGTTTTACAGTTGTTATCTCAATTGATTCTTGAAAGAGCCCCAAGAGGTAGGTGATAATAATAATAATAATAAACCCACGTTTATATAGTATTTACTATGTGCCAGGTGCTATGCTAAGCACTTTACAATTACTATCTCTTGATCCTCACCACAACCCTGGATGGTAGGTGTTATTATTATGTCTATTTTACAGATGAAGAAACTGAAGTAAACAGAGGTTAAAGGATGTGCCCAGGGTCACACAGCTAGGAAGTGACAGAATCAGGATTTGAATCCAGGTCTTTCTGATTCCAAATCCAGTGCATTATCCACTGTGCTACCATTTATAATCTTAATGAGTTTCCTGGAGCATTGAGAATTAAAGTGACTTTCCCAGGGTCACAGAGTGAGTTCATGTCAGAGGCAAGAACTGAACTCAGGTCTTCTTAGCTTTAAGACCAGCTCTCTATCCATTATGCCCCTATTAAAGATATACACATACAATGGCACACACCAATAATCTTTATCATTTTAGCTGATCTTCAACAACAACTTTATGAGGTAAGTGCTATTATTATCTCCATTTTCCAGATGTTGATGGTGAACCTGAGGACAGTTAAGTCACCTGACCACACAAATTAAATGAAAGGTCATTAAAGTATTGAATCAGAAGAATGTAGCAAGGTGGGAAGAACAATGGATTTGGAGTCAGAGAACCTGAATTCAAATCCTGGTTTTGCCACTTACAACCTGTGTGACCTTGGAGGAATCACCCTTGGTTGCCTCATATGTAAAATGAGGTTTCAATGGTGGGTAAAAGACCCTTTCTAGCTATAAATCTAGGATCTTAAACCTCACAATAGTGGACATAATGGCATCAAGGAAGACCTACATTCAAAAACCTGCCTCAGATATTTCCTAGCTGTGTCATTATTGGGGAAATTGCTGAAGCTCTTGGAAACTCAGTTAGCTCCTTTGTAAAATGTAAAAAAAACCCTAGTTGGTACCACATGGAACTGGTTGTGAGGCTCCCATAAGGCAATGTACGTATTGTATGATCCTTTGCCAACTTTCAAGGGCTCAATAAATATGTGTGGTTATTGGGGCGCTGGAGTTTCTTAGGGACAAGAGTGGTTGGTGCATGGACTGGAGAGAAGCTATGTAGTCTGGGTCTTTTGAAGGAGTTTGGGGGAAGAATAGACAGCTCTCTGGGCTTCACTGCCCATGAGGGAGGCAGCATGGTATGGTGCAATAAACACTGGCCTTGTAGTCATAGGACTTGAGTTCAAATTCCATCTCTACCACTTATACCTAGGAGACCTTGGGTAAGTCATTTGACATCTATACCCAGCATCTAAATAATATTCATATTATATATAAATAAAAATAATATAAGCACAAGTAGTTTATATTACTTAACTGTGATCTTCCTCAGTTTCCTTCTTTGGAAAATGAGGAGAATTGGACCAAATCATCTGTGAGGCCCTTTCCATTTCTGAATCATCTCCTCCTTGGATCTTGGAAATTGGTTTTCCCTTCCATTTGGGAGTTCTCAGCCAATTAGTGAATTCTACTTGTTTATATATTTTTTTGCTTTGTATTGAGCGCCCAGTGTAGTATCATAAAAAGATTGATAGTTCTTGTATCAGAGGAGCCTCATTTAGATCCACCTAGATGACCTTTGTCAAGTCACTTACTCTACATAGACCTCAGTTTCCCCATTTGTAAAACAAAGTGAGCGGACTAGCTGGCATCTGAGAATTTGGGGAATGGGTGGAGTGGCAGATAAGCCACTGAGCTGGCTGTTCCCAGGGAAAGAGGAGCATATTTTCTTGGCTTCCTTAGAATGTCTTAGCACCTTTCATTAGGATAACACAGAGCCCATCAGTATGTGAGTCAGGCCAGGCCTCTGGGGGACAAGATGTTATCTGGCATCATGTCTTGGTCTTAATAACTCTGTTGGAGGTTATGGAAAGCCATAGCAATATTCTCTTTTATAAGAGCAGGTTATTGCAAAATCAATCAGCGTGACATATATATACAGGTATCTAAATAATAATAATAATATTGTTAATAAACACGAGTAGTTTATGAGGTAAGGACCAGGAGATTAAGTCAACACCCTCCTCCCTCCTAGGCCAGCATGAGTGATTTTATCTTTGATTGAATTTGGCTTTTCTGTTTTGAAAGCACATTCAAATGTACCCAGTTTTGTGGTAAGGGCTCTTGGCTTTAATTAAAGGCTTCCAAATGGCAGTCATTAATTTTACTATGCACTTAAAAATTAACCATGCTCTCCCTGGCTCGGAGCTTTGTTTTTGGCCAAAGGGCCTAGGACTTTGGCTCTTATGGCCCGAATGCCATTAGGATGGACATCCTATGTGGCTCTTCTGAGACCTTGGCTGCCATATTGGGAGTGGGGCATGGGAATGGGGATGGGTAAGGGGGAAGGGCAGACTCTGGTTGGAAAAAGGGAAGAATGATGGATTTAGAGCTAGTGGTCTTAGGTTTGAATCCCAGCACTGCTCTTGGTTCCTTATCTGTAAAATAAAGGAAAAAAGTGGATAGAGAGTCTGGCCCAGAGATGGGTGATTCTGGGCTCAAATATGGACTCAGACACTTCCTAGCTGTGTGATCCTAGGCAAGTCACTTAACCCTCATTTGCTTAAGCCTTATCACTCTTCTGCCTTAGAAACTAAGATGGAATGTAAAAGTTTAAAAAAATTAAGGAAAAGGAAGGAAACATTTATTAAGCATATACTATGTACCAGACACTGTGCTGGTCACCTCACAACATCCCTGGGAGGTAGGCGCTATTATCACTTGCATTTTACTGATGAGGAAATTGAGGGAGATCAGAGTTAAGTGATTTGTCCAAGGTCACACAGATAGAAAGTATTTATGCCTAGATTTGAACTCTATTTTCTATATCATATAGCTGATCTAAAAAGGTTATTAAAAAAGTAATTAAAATAAAATAAAATAATTGAATGAGGAGGTTGGTCTAAGTGGCTTCTATTGTGCCTTTCACCTATGATCCTAAGCAAGTTTCAGATCTTTGGTTCCTGCCACTTAAGCCTAGATCCATTGGTGATTATTCAAGTGATAACTTTGGACACTTGCTAGCTCTGGGTTCCTGAGCGAATCACATCACCTCTATCTGCCTCAGTTTCCTCATCTGTAAAATGGAAATATTAACAGCACCTACAGCAAGTTCAAATGCAACTAGTATTTTGGTGAGTGTTATCAGCTTTAATTAAATGGAGGCCATTAATTTTGCAAATGAGACAATGTTTGCAAAGTGATCAGCACAGTCTTTGGCACATAGTCGATACTTAATAAATGTTAGCTAAGATGATGATGATGGCAATTATGATGAAGATGGAAGTGATGATGATGATGGTCATGGTGATAATGGGGATGATGATTACAATAAGGATGATAATGAGGGTGATGATGGTGGTAGTGATGGTGGTGATGATGGAATTGATTATGATGATATTCCACTTTTATTAATGGTTTCTCCTATAAGAAAACAATGTATTTTTAAGGAGGTAGAGCATGTGGAGAGAGCACTGCTCTGTAGCCAAAGACTTGGCATCTGCATCCTGCCTCTGATATTATTTGTGTGATTCTATGTCACACTTAAATTGTGTCAATCTCAGTTTCCTTCTCTGCAAAGTGGGAGGGAATTTGGACTAAAGGCTTCTGACGTACCGTCTAGTTCTAGATCTATGAACATATAAGTCCAAATCTAGCTAGAAAAACAAAGAGTAAGATTTTCCATTTGGTGTAATTTTATCAGTGAGAAAAGAACTCTGAAAGAAAAGTTAGGATCATTGATTTAGAAGTAAGCGCAGAAGTCATTTAATCTAGCCTCCTCATATTACAGGTGAGTGATTTGCTCAAGGTCACAGAAGTAGTGACAGAGGCAGGACTTGAACCCCAGTTCTACAATGCTCAGGCACAGATCTTTCTATTTTACTACATTGGATATGAAGTCAGAGAATCTGGGTTCAAACGTCATCTTTTCTACTTGTTCCCTGTTTGATCTTGGCCAAAACTTTACTTCTCTGTAAATCTTTGATAGTGTTTCAGATAGTAAGTCATTGAGAATGTGTTAATTATTTATTATATTCCAGTAGTTCCATTAAGTGCTAGGGATACAAAGAAAAGCACAAAATCCCCAAACAATAAAAAGTAGTCCTTGCTTTTAAGGAGCTCATAGTCCAATGGGTTGAACCATCCATCCATGAGCAACCATGTACAAAAAAGGGACATTATAGGATAAGTTGGAGGGATGACTGGATAGCACTAAGGGGGACCAGGAAATCCTTCTTGTAAAAGGTGAGACTTTTGTTGAGACTTTAAGGAAACCAAAGAAGTAAAGAGGGAGAGATGAGGAGGGAAAGAGTTCAATGGACAGCCAGAAAATATCCAGAGTCAGGAGATAGATTGTCTTGTGGGAGAAACAAGGTGGCCACTATCACTGGATTGTCAATGACATGGGAGAGTGCAAGGTGTAGGAAGACTGGAAAGCTGGGAAGGAGCCAGGTTATAAAGGGCCTTGAAAACCAAACTCAGAGTTTTATATTTGGTCCTGGAGGTTCTAGGAAGCCATCTTAGTCCAACTGTGTAAGTAGGGTTACAGGATCAAAACTGAGCTTTGAGAAAATCACTTTGAGAGGTAAATGAAGGATGGAATGGAGTTGGAAGAGACTTGAGGTATGGAGACCAAGCAGAAGGTTACCATATTAATTCAAGGATAAGAAAAAAAGAATGTGGATCAGGGTGGTGGCAATGTAAGAGGAACAATATTATGAAGAAAGACAGTGATTGGATAAGGGAGTGAGATATAGGAATCAAGGTTTTGAACCTGGGTAACTGGGAGGATGCTAGTGCCTTCAATGGTAACAGGAAAGTTCGAATGAAGGGAGGGCTGGGAGAGAAAGAAAAAGATTCAGTTTTTGATATGGTGAGTTTAAGATGCTTACAGGACTCCCGTTCAAGATGTCTATTAGCCCACTGGTGTGAGGAGATAGGGTAAGGCTGGATAAGTAGATCTGGGAATCATCTGCAGAGAGATGATGGTAATAACACTATAAGCTAACATTTACATAGTAATTGCTATATACCAGACACTGTGCTGAATGCTTTACAATTATTATCTCATTTTATTCTTCCAACAAGCTTGGAAGGTGGTTGCAATTATTATTTCCTTTTACAGATGAGTAAAATGAAGCAAAAAGAGGTTAAATGACTTGCTTAGGGTCACAAAGCCAATAAGCATCTGAGGCTAAATTTGAACTCAGATCTTCCTGACTCTATGCACAATGCTTTACCCACTGCACCACCTACTAGTCCCTAATTGAATTTATGGCAGTTGAGATCATCAAGAGAAATAAGATAGAAGGAAAAGAGTGTACAGAAGGATAGCCCTTTGGGGGCACACCTACAGTTAGCAAGAGTGACCTGGTTGATGATATAACAAAGAAAACTGAGAAGGAATGGTCAAACAGATAGGAGAACCAGGAGAACACATCACCACGGAAGCCTACATAGGAGAGAATATTCAGGAGGAGAAGGTGGTAGATACTGTCAAGGTCTGCAGAGAGGTCAAGGAGGATGAGGACTGAGAAAAGGCCATTAGATTAGGTGATTAAGAACTCTTCTTCTCATGGATCAATCTTCATCTCAGAGGATGGGGCGACTGAAGCTTTGTACCCATGACCTGTGGAGGGAGAACTCCCCATAGGAACCGTCTTCAGGGGTCAGGACTCTGGGGTGAGAGAATTTCATACTAAGGTGCTTCCTTGTTGCTAAATCGGCATGGACAGGGTCTGAGACAAACCTAATGAATTCCACTCAAACTGTGGAAAGCATTAAAGTAAGCTCCAATGACTTGGAGTTAAAGCTAGTCTGGCTTCCATCTGTTCTGGTCTGTAGGGAGAGAGGAAGAGAGCTAAGTACAGAGGGTGACTTGCTGGGCTGGTGGAGAAATGTAATTTTCACCCAGAAAATCAGCAGTGATTGTGTCTTATTGCTGTTTCAAAACAGATTATACAGAGCTTTGGAAATGGGCAATTATTTTTACAGTTTACTGAATGTGGTCGCCTGCTCTCTGGGAGAGCATTAAGACGGTAGGTAGGATCTGTTACCAAGGCTCAGTATTTTTGTTCTTACTTGTTCTAATCCACAATTCAACTTAATTCAATCTGAACCCCAAAGCATTTATTAAATATCTACTAAAAGGGGGGCAGTTAGGGGGTTCAGTCAACAGAGAGACAGGCTTAAAGCCAGATCTTGGGTTCAAATATGATCTCAGACACGTTCTAGCTGTGTGACCCTGGGCAAGTCACTTCATTCCCATTGCCTAGTCCTAACTATTCTTCTGCCTTGGAACCAATATATAGTATTGATTTTAGAAGGGGAAGATTTTAAAAATATCTGTTCCAGGCACTGTGCTAATTCCGAGAGACATTGCTGTTGAGCCATTTTCCAGTTGTGTCTGACTCTTGGTGAGTTTTCTTTAATTTTTTAAATTTAATTTTATTGATTAAGAAAATTTTTTCCATGGTTACATGATTCATGTTCTCTCCCTCCCCTCTTCCCATCCCACTCCCATAGCCAACAGGCAATTCCACTGGGTTTTACATGTGTCCTTGATCAAGACCCATTTCCATATTATTGATATTTGCACCAGGGTGATCATTTAGAGTCTATATCCCCAGTCATATTCCTGTTGAATTTGGGGTTTTCTTAAAACAAAGATACTAGAGTGGTTTGTCCTTTCTTTTTCTAGCTCATTTTATAAATGAGGAAACCAAGGCAAACAAGGCTAGCGATTTGCCAGGGTCACACAGCTAGTAAATGTCCAAAGCCAGATTTGAACTCATGTATTCCCAACTCCACTCCCAGTGTTCTATCCACTGCATCATGTGGCTGCCTGTACAGCAAGTGCCTTCTCTCTGTAGATTATCTCCAGTTTAATTCTGTCTATAGATTTCTTGCACTTTGTCATTTGTACATCATTTATCCCAGCAGACTGTGAGCTCCTTGAGAGCAAGGACTGGTGTTTGTCTTTCTTTGTAACTCCAGAGCTTAGCACAAGGCCTGGCACATAGGAGGTATTTAATAAATGGACTGACTGGACTCTAGAGATATGACCCCCCCCCCTATTCTCACATGACTTCACCTGGGCCACACTGTTCTGTCCCCCTAGATCTGAATTTGCTCCAAGGGAGGAAATGTGAGCAAGGGGTTCAGGAGCTTTCCAGCTATATCTCAAGACTTCCCTGCAGCTTCCAAATAGTCATAATTTCACTTTATGGAGGAATTTCCATCAAGACCACAGCTGAGAACTTGGTCTGTATTTTAAAAATGAAGGACCAGCCACCTCTTCGGTATCAGAGTCAAGATGAGACAATGAGGAGCTCTAAATTACTATTAGTTTCAAAATCCAGAATAAAGACAGAACCTGATGGGTCCTTGGACACTTCAAGAATCAGTGTTGCTTTAAAGCTTCCATTTCCTAATGAGTGCCTAATATCACTCAGCAGAAGAAAGCAAGGCCCAAAGGCAGATGTCATTTCACACACATGGCTGAGCCCCCAACACTGGGAGGCTGACAAGAGGTGATGATTTCTGAAAAGTGGATTATGGGGGCATCTGAGGGATAAAGCTCAAAAAGAAAACTCATTTCCCAGGCCAGGACCCACTTTGGTGCTTGGCCCATGGAAGGTACCAGATTGAATGGATAGTAATAATGATGGGAAGTGATTTCTTTGCTGCCTTAGTATTGCCAAGGATCAGCAAAATGGCGCCATAGTGTGCAGAATGCCAGACTTGGAATCAGGAAGCAAAATGGCGCCATAGTGCACAAAATGCAAGACTTGGAGTCAGGAAGACTCATTTCCCTGACTTCAAATTTGGCCTCAGACACTTCCTAGCTGTGTGACCCTGGGCAAGTCACTTCACCCCATTTCCCTAGCCCTTGTTGCTCTTCTGTCTTAGAATTGATACTAAGACAGTAAAGCTTTTTTTTTTAAAAGAAGTATAATGGGAAAGTTGAAGGCTCTGAATGGGATGGGTTAAAATCTATTGCCTACAATAGACACTTAGTGCAACAAATATTTATCAAATCCCTTCAATGTCACAGCTAATGCGATGTAATACCCTGAAAATAAAGTTACTGGGACACTGCAGTAGCTGCTTTCTCATTGTTCATGGAAGCAATAACTGTCTAGGCCTTGGTTGGGTCTTATTTATTAAGCTGAAAAGAGTGTCACTAATGTCCAGAAGAACAATTTGCAAATTAATTTTGTTTCTTTTTCCAAGGCAAACCACACATATAAACAAGCTCAACCTGCAGTCTAGCCATTAGTAAATAAAGACAAAAATAATACCACAATAATATAGCATTTTAAGGTTTACAAATTTTCCTTGGTAAATGCAAGTAAGTTTTGCATCTCACAAATGTTATTTGTGTTTTTTGACTCAGAAGCTAGGATTAGCCAACAAGTTTGTGTGTTGACAGCTTTGCAAACATAAGCCTTAACAGATTGAAGGTCCTATTGGTTCTTCTGTACACTTGGGACCTTTTATTGCTTAGCTTGCACATGGTGATTCCAAAATTTTAGTGACTGTGGTTTGTGAGAACAATGTGTGTCCCTCATGTGATGGGCTTTGTTTCTCAACAGTTTGGCCTTCAAATTTTATTTTATTTTATTTTAAATTTATGTCTTCTGTCTTACAATAGATACAAATATTGGTTTCAAGGCAGAAGAGCGATAAGGGCTGGGCAACAGGGGTTAGGTGACTTGCCCAGGGTCACACAGCTAGTAAGTGTCTGACTTTAGATTTGAAATCAAGGTCCTCCTTTCTGCAGGACTGGGCTTTCTATCTACTCAACCACCTAGCTGCCTGGACTTCCATTTTTTAACACAATTTAACTTAACACCCATGAGGATAAGGCTGAATTGTACAGGTCTTTTTTGGGTTTCCTTCCATTTTCAAAGTCACTGGTCTGGAGAGAATTGAGACTCATCTTCTACATTTTTCCTTGGAGAGAAGTTTAATGAACTGACCTCTGATAGCTTCTTGGTCTCCAAGACCATATGGAGAAATCAATCCTATTCCTTACCAGTGAAATTTATGCACAGTGTAGAGGATCAATCCATACTTAATGTGAGCACTTGAATAATCTTCAGTGCCAAATAAAGGAATAGGAATGACAAGTGACCCTTGCAAAGTGTCTCTCTAAAGTTATTAAATTCTTCATATTTTTTGACTCTACTACTAGACATAGACCAGAGATCAAAGTCAAAGAAAGGCTACACATCTATCCATCCATATCTCTCTGTCTCTGTCTCTCTCTTTCACACTTTCCCTCTCTCTCTTTCTCTGTCTTTCCTTTTTCTCTCTCTCTCTCTCCCCTCTCTCTCTTCTCACTCTTTCTCTCCTCTCTCTTCTTCTCTCCTCCTCTCCCACTCTCCTTTCTCTCTCTCTGGTTATCTCTTTCTTGGTCTCTCTCTCTTTCTCTTTTTCTTGGTCTCTTTCTTTCTTTTTGGTTTCTCTCTCTCTCTCTCTCTCCTATCCACATACATGTGCATACATACAAACATATGTATAAATGTAGTTATCTATCAATATAGATATATCTATCTGTATATATGTATACAAATAGATATTTATACATATATACCTATATATGTTTGGATGCATCTATAGACATATTTATACATTATATATACAAAGTTATTCTATATGTTTATATCTACATATAGATAAATTTATTATATAGATATCTCTAAATACATACACATTTCTCTATAGTTGTATCTATATACATAATTGTTTATATTTCTGTGTGTATATATATATATATACACATACATATTCATTCACTGTTTTTGACCTCTGGCCTATATGCCCAGGACTAGAATTTTGGAGTTGAAAATGTGAATAAATAATTTTAAAGAGAGACTTTGCAAGAATCACTCATCCTCCCATTCTATATTGTCCTTCTATTTGGGATATATGTGTGTATATCTTCAATTTATGTGTCCTTTATGTGCATACCAAAATATTCATAGTAGTATAATTTTCTCATAGCAAAATATTGGGAAAAAAGTTCAGAACCCATTGACAGGGGAATGGATGAATGAATAATAATATTAATACTGTGTAATAAAAAATACAGAGAATATGGAGAATTCATAGAAACCTGGAAAGTTTGGCATGAACTGATACAGAGTGAAGAGAGCAGAATTAGGAGGGCAATACATTGACTAAACATGATGGTCCCAACAATGTAACTGCACCCATCCATCCATCCGTCCGTCCATCTATCCACTTGATTGTGGTTGAACTCTGACTAAAGACCCTCAATCTTGGTTCTAGAGGACTGAGTAGTATAATGGAAAGAATGCTGAATTTGGAGTCAGAGGACTTGAGTTAAAAATCGAGCCTATGCCATTCACTGCATGTGAGGTTCTAGGCATATTACTTCATCTCTCTGGCCTAGTTTTCCTCATTGGAAAAACAAAGGAATTAGATGAAATGTTTCCTAATGTCCCTCGTGGCTCTAAATCTTTATGATCCCTTTCCAACTCTTAAGCTAAAGTCAGACATTGCTCCCCCTTAACTCCCATGTACTCTACAATTTAGTTTAACTGGCCCTCCTGTTCTTCACACAGGCCACTCCATTTTTCATCTAATTCTGTGCTTTCTCCTGGCTGTCTCCTATACCTGGAATGCATTACACTGCCCCCCCCACCCAATCACTGCTTCATAGAGTGTCTCTCTTCCTTTAAGAGGCAGTTCAAGCCCACTATTCTGCATGAAACCTTTCCTGATCCCTTCAACTGCTAATTCCTTCCATCTCTCTTTGACTACTTTGTATATATTTGCATTTATTAACTTCACGTTTATTCTATATTTTTAGTAGGTACCTCTTGTCTACTTCATTGGAATGTAAGCTCTTTGAAAATATTGTTTTTCTCTTTATACTTGTATCCCTTGCATCTAGAGCAGTGCAGAAATACTTTAGGGTTCTGTTCTTTCTCTTAATCTATGATGTTATGAAAGATGGAAAAATATACTCCATTCTCTTGGAAGAGAAATAGGGGACAACAAACACTGAATGTTGAAGATGCTACCAGATGTAGTCATGGTGGCAATTTCACTCATGGGGTGAGTTCTACAGGTAGGGATCAGCTGTAACAATATAATAAAATAATCTTATATTGTATTCATTCCTAATATAGTAATAAAACATTATTAATACAACAATACAGACAATATTATGTTGCATTATTATATGCTTATAGCTAGAAGAGGTCTTGGAGCTCATCTAGCTCAGCATCCTCTTTTCACAGTTGGAAAAATGGGGGAATGGATGACCAGGGAAGGGCCGTGGTCCTTCAGTTGGACACAGGTCCTTTGGTTCCCAATTTTTCCAGCACCTCATAGTGTACATTGAGAACCCTAGGGTTCCTCACACTTGTTTCCAGCTTTGCTCTTGGGGGAATTGGTCTGTGGTTCTGAGAACCTCCTGCACCTAATCTTCTCAACATCTGGTGCCCCTCCCCATTTGGAAGGAATGAGCAATATGCTACTTACGTAAGCAGCCATGCCTCTTTTCAGAGAGTAAGTCCCTTCCTATCACTACGAGTTGCCTGGCTGCTGACATCCTGATAAGTGAAAGGAGCTTTTAATCTCCACTTCCTAGCTAGCACTCATGGATCTGCCCAGACTAATTTTCAATCAAGAGAGACAAAGTGTGAGACTGTCCACCTGTTTATAGAATTGCCAAAGGCATCAGCTATGAAGATGGAGTTTGACAGACTGGCATCAAACACTGGTCCTGTTACCCCTCTGCCCTCCAGGAGGGTTTGAAAGGAAATTTTCTCCTTAGTGCCTTTGCCTTAAATAAGGGCTTACCAAAATGTGAAGAAAAGGAGAAAAAATGTTCCAAGTTTCTCTTTTTCCCACTTGTTAGTGTGTGTTGAGGTCCAATATTCTTTGCAATGATTGGTATGTGTATCCATACCCCTGAGAGTCTCTTCTACTAATGATTATACACCTTCTATTTTGAGCTTTGTAGGGAGGGGGACTCAGTCCCTTCCAAGGCATCCCATTCCACTTTTGGATAGCTCTACTTGTTAGGAAGACTTTCTTGATGTCATGTCTAAATTTTTCTCTTTTTAATGCTCCTCCCACCTTCCTATTGTTAGAGGTAGCTTTAAAAAATCATTGTTCAGTCATTGTGGTAATGCTTGATTTTTTGTGACCCCATTTGGGTTTTCTTGATCCTGGAGAGGTTTTGCCATTTCCTTCTCAAGTTCATTTTACAGATAAGGAAATTGAGGCACATAGAGTTGAGTGACTTGCTCATGGTTATATACCTAGTAAATATCTGAGTCTGGATTTGAACTCATGACTTCCTGACTCAAGGCCCAGTAATATATCCACTGAGCTACCCAGCTTCCCTATAGGTAACTAGGTTGCTCACTGGATAGACCATTAAACCTGGAGTCAAGAAAACACATAACCCGTGTTTGCTTCACTTTTGTTATTTGTGAAATGAGGCTAATAACATCACCTACCTCATAGGGTTGTTATAAAGATTAAATGAGATAATATTAGTAAAGCGATTTGTATAGTGCCTGATATGTAGTAGGTATTTAATAAATACTTGGTTCCTTCCTTTCTCTAAATGTGCCTTTTGTGGCGGGGGGAGGGGGGAACTGAACAAATTTCTTTCCTTTTCCACATGCCAGCCCTTGGAATACTATAAGAGAACTATCACCTCTCATTCTCCCAGATTCCCAAAGAGGTTAGTTTTATTCTCCAGGCTAACCATGCACCTAAACAGGGTATACCAGGAACCCCCCAACTAAAGAAGATGTGCTTGAACAAGGAGGGGCTGATTATTTGGTTACATGTCTAGGACAGTACTTGGTATCTGTTGGGAATTTCATCATTTTATAAACCCATAGTTCACAGGTCCTTTTCCCTTGATATCAAGCTTAAATCTGTCTTTGGCCCTTAAGCCCATTGCCATCCTTTCTACCCTCAGGGTCAAACAGAAAAAGCCTATTTCTGTTTCTTCCCTTCCCTTCAAACACTTGAGCCACTTATTATACCATCCGAGAGTTTTCTTTTCCCTGGGTCAAGTTGTCCCAGCATATTTGATTCTCAAATGGCATGGCCTTGTGATCCTTCATAATTTTTGTCATTCTTTACCTTATCTCTGCTGTCTTCCTAAAATGTGGACCCAGCACTGAACAGAGACTCCAGATGGGGTCTGACCATATTAGAGGAAAGTAGAATCATTTGGTCCCACATCCGGGACATCATACCTCCTAATGGAGTTTAAGATCACATTGACTTTTTTAGCCAGACTTTGAAGGTTGGATAGGGATTAGAAAAGAGAAGGGGCAAATCAGGAGCAGGATTAACAGGAATCAGAGCTGTGTGAATTTGTCACACAAAGAGGCTCGTGGTCTTCACCTGGCAGGATTTTTGACCAGACTTGAATCATAGGCTGGGAGGCACCTCAGTGGTCTTGGAATCCAATGCCCCCATTTTACAGATGGAGAAACCAAGGCTTATATGGGTTATGTGACTTGTGCAGAGATCACACAGTCTGTGTGTCTGAAACAGGATTCAAACACTGGTCTTTCAGACTCCAGATAGAAAGCAATGCACTATAACATACTTGCTTTGTTTTTTGGTTAGAGATGATTATAATATAGTTTTGAAGATGGAAAGGAACTTTGAAACCATTACTTCTACCTCTTCATTTTACTGATGACAAAAGTGAGAACCCAATGAGATAAACTTAAATTGATCAGGGTCATAGGGCTTATAAGTGTGTCTGAAGCAGGATAAAAACCCAGGTCTTCCTGACTCTCAGTCCAGTTCTTATCTACAGCTCGAGACTTACCTGATTCCCTCTTCCTTACTCTTTTCCTGCTAGGACTCTTCCCCCAAGGCAGAAAAGTGATTAGAAACTAAAGCTCAGGAAATGTCACAAGGTGAAATCCAGCTGTTTCAAGTAAGGTTGATCTCAGATTGATGACAGATGTTTTCATTTCCTTTTTAAAAAATGCTAATCTCGAATGGGGCTTCCCCCTCCCAACGCTTGGAATTAGGACTGGTACAGCTGTGGCCCTCACCCTGTATTAATTGTATAACTGCTAGTGGAGAAGATACAAGTTTCCCAGCTGTGTAATCATTAATTAACTTGGAGGCAAGTGAGTGACTCCAAGCCATATTTATTTGCAAAAAATGCCCAACTCATAAGAAAGCAGCCCTTCCCCAATAGTCTAAGCCCCATTCAGGTCACTGCAGAATGCCAATGAGGAAAAGCCAAGAGAATGTGCAGTGAAAGGAACTGGGGGATTAGTTCTCCCATCAGCCACTCTACCTCAGGTGGAGATCAGTCTCAGGTATTGAGCATATTCCTCTTTAGGGAAAAATAGTGAAGCATTAGAGAATGCAGAAGAGGCCAGTGAGTCTGGATGGGACTGAAATAGCTGAACCCTCAGGGCACTTTGCCCAAAGGAATCATGGTGGTTCAGAGAAGGGTATAGGATGCGATAATTCCCCATATCGGGGCATTCACAGCAGGGCAGCAGAGGGAAGGTTATTTTACACTTGGAGCTATGCTCAGAGAGGATGGAGAGCATGCTATCTCTTCTCAGGGAGTCAGCATGGCATGCCTGAACCTCTGAGTTTTTTGCTTCCAGAGGAGAGACCATGAAGGATGAAATGAGTGAATGGTTCAAGAATGAAGAGTCCATGTCTATTAGCTACTGCAGGGTGCTTCTAGGATGACCTTCCTCATGAAGTTATTTCTTTTATTTCCAACTCTATCCCGTCCCTAAACCCCAAACAAAGCCCCACGCTTCTCTAAAAGCTTCCTTTCATAAAGCCCCATTTTTGTTGTTAAAGACTGACAAGGCATTGGAGAGAATGTATAAAAACTAACCAATTCCTACCGAAGGCTGGTGAATGTGAGAGCACCACTTACTCATTTCCATTCTCTCCTAGTGAGAACTGATTTAGAACTGGAGGAACTTGGACAGGGTCAAACTAAACCATAAAGCTATATTCCTTAGTCACCAGCTGACAAACATTTAGTGCCTACTATGTGCTAGGCACCGTCCTAAGTGCCAGGGATATAAGGAATGGTCAAAACACTGTCTCTGGTCTCAAGAAACTTATAATAAAGGAGATATCTTTTTGTAACTGTAAGGTGAGCTCAGAAGGATGATACTAGAGAGGAGGAAAGGGGGGCAGGATAGTAAGGGCAATGGATGTGTGTGTGTGTGAACTAAGACAAGCCTGTGGAAAGTGGGAATCTGAGCTGTCCTGAAGAAGTGCAGAGAAGCTAGAAGGCAGAAATGAGGAGGGAGAACATCCTGAGTGACAGTCAGGGAAAATGCACAGAGTCTGGGAGACAGTGTCATGTGCTCAGAATAGAAAGGACAGTATTGCAAGAATATAGGGTAAGTTATGTGGGACCATGGACAGATCACTGGACTTGGATCAGGAAGGCTCATTTTCATGAATTCAGATTTAGCCTCAGACACTTCCTAGTTATGTGACCCTGGGCAAGTTTCTTAACCCTGTTTGCCTCAGTTTCCTCATCTGTAAAAGGAGCTGGGGAAGGTAATTTTTTTTCCCAAGAAAATCCCCAAAGATGATCATGAAGAGTAGAAAAACAACTGGAACAACTGAACACAAGATGGACAGGGGAGTGAGGTGTAAAGAGACTGGAAATTTGGGAAGGAGTCAGGTTGTGAAAGGTTTTAAATCTCAGATTGAAGATTTTATATTTAATCTTGGAGGTAGTAGCCCTCTTGTTTATCAGTAGCTGAGTGGAGAATGGATTGGAGTGGGGAGAAACTTAAGGCAGGGAGACTAGTTAGAAGGTTGTTGTAATAGTTTAGGTGAGAGGTGATGGCTATTTGAATGCAAAGAAGAGGACACATATGAGAAACATGCAAGTAGAAAATAACAAGATTTTGAACAGATTGGAGAGTTGAGTGAGTTTGAGAAAGGATTTGAAGATGACTCTGAAGTTACAAGCTTAAATAACTGGGAAGCTGGTAGTGTTCTAAGCAGTAAAAGGGAAGTTCAAGACAGGAAATGCTGAGTTTTATTTTGTGTTGAAAAAGAGATGACTACCAGATATATAGGAAAAGACATCCAAAAGGCAGCTGATGTTGTGGCACTCAGGAAAGAGATTAGGGCTGGATATAGGATGCTCCCAAAGTCTTGGTATAGTTTTAAGCTGAACAGCTGAAAATTGTATATTGAGCTGAAAATTATCTGTATAGAGATGATAATTAAGTCTATGGTAGCTGATGAGGCTACCACATTCAATTAAAGCTTCTCTTCAAAGTTGCCAATCATTTAATTGGCAGATTGGGTGGCCTTTTCCCATTTCTCATCCTTCTTAAACCATTCCAGCCTGAGACTTAGCCATTCAACAAGACTTTATTAGGCTCCTCCTATATGTAGGCACCATGTAAGGTACCAGAGATTCAAGGAAATGTAAAACCATGGTTTAAATATTTTTTTAATCCTTTCTGTTTTAGAATCCATACTAGATAGCATAGAGCAGGGGATAACCATTTTGGTGTCATGGGCCCTTTGGAAATCTGGTGAAGCCTATGGATCCCTACTTAGATTCAAGTTTTTAAATGCATGAAATAAAATATACATGATAATAAATGAATAATACAGGTATCATAAGATGTTTTTAGAAAACTGTAGTGTCACAGGTTAAGAATTGCTGGTATAGAGGAAAAGAAAAAAAGACCCATGATAGACTCCTGAATATCCAAAGTTATAAAGTAGGTGAAACTTGGAAGAAGATCCACCAAAGGACACTACGAAGGATTGGTAAGATGGGTTGGAGAGATCAGTGGCACAATAACAGAGAAGAGAGAGTTTTCAGGAAAAAAAGTCAATGGTAGTTTGTTATAGTTTTCTTTCCCATTAGAATGTCGACTTTCTGAGATAGCTAAGTAACTCAGTGGATAGAGAGCCAGGCCTGGAGTCAGGAGATCTTGGGTTCAAATCTGGCTTTAGAAACTTCTTAGTTGTTTGACTCTGGGCAAGTCACTTAACACAACTGCCTAGCCATCACTGTTTTTCTGTCTTGGTACCAGTATTGATTATATAACAGATGGCGATGGTGTTAAAAAAAGAATGAAAACATATTTTTGCCTTTCCATGTTTACACCTGATCCAGTGCTTGGATATAGTAGGAGCCTAAAAGGTCTCGTTGAATGACTGACCTCCAAGGCTGAAGAAGATTTAAGAAGGATGAGAAATGGGGAAAGGACACCATATATGGCAATTAGACCACTGGCAACTTTGGAAAGACAGGTTTTAGTTGAATGTGCTTGGTGGTGTTTGGTTTATACTTTTAGCCACTGGATGGGGAAGTATTTGTGGAAAGAATTGACTTCAGTCTACCCCACTTACTTCATTATCTTACATTGTTGCCTGGAAGAACCTGAAGCCTGGAGATTACAGAGGTTCATTCTAACAGAACTTGAACCTGTAACCTTCTGATCTGTAGAAAAATGGTTCCTGCTGTAGAATCATCCTCACAAGTTTTGACAGGCTCTGTAAATTGGATTTCTTCAAGGGCAGCTCATTTGCATCTAATTTAGCAATTCCATTTTGTTACCACAATCAAAGGCTATTCAGCTAAAATTCACTGGGAAAGTGTCAGTCAAGTATCTCTTAATGAGACCACTAAAGGTAGAGGGAGGGAAGGGAAGTCAGGTGCTTTTCTACTTTGTTGTAATAAGGGTTGACCCATCAGTGCATGGCAGTCAACCACAGGGAGCCCCATTTATGCTCTGCAGACCTCCTCATGTTGCTCTGCAGAGGTACAAATGGTGATTTGAAGCCAATCTGCTGGGCTGGACTGTCATTAATTGCCTTGTCTGGGATAAGGTCAGAATTTTTTTCTGTGTGAATGGGTGTTTGTTCATTAATGTAGCCTGGATTTAGATAATATATCAAAAGAGTCCAAAAGGACACATGGGAGGGGAAGTAACATTGAAGACTTAGACTTAATTTAAATAACATCCAAGTTTCATCAAAAAAATAAGGGCCATTATTGAAAACATGAGTTGGGAAGGAAATTCTTTTTTAAAATCCATCCACTTGGAAATAGAATTGAATTCTGCTTATCAACTGGGAGCAACGAAGTCTCTTTTTGTCTCCCAAAGAAATTGGACAATTAACAAGAAGAAAACCTGAGGCAATAAAGCCACAGGGATCCAGAAGCACCCTATTAAAGAGAAATGATAGACAGAACAGCAGTGTGCATTACTTTTCAGTTTTGAACCCCCAGACTGATGTGGGAAACTCTGGTTTCCAGCTGTGTATGTATTTAGGGGAGGGGGCTAAGATTGATAATAACCTCATCCCTAGAAGAGCTTGTCCATAGGTGTCTTTGATGTCTTTCTAGGGAAGAGAGCTTTGTGAGGGTCACCTGCCTGGGCAGGGGTCTCCATTTCAGCTTGTCCCTTCTCTCAAAGGGACCATATTTTGTTCCCATTGGAAAAGTCATGGTGGGAGCATCAAGAGATCTCTTGGATGCTCCAGCAGACCCAAGGGTCCCCTAATTAGTAAAACCATAAATATAAGAGAAACAGCATAGAGTGGAAAGAGTTAGGATTTTGTTGTCCTGGATTTGAGTCTGAGCTCTGTGACTAACTACCTGTATGGTCTTAAGTAAACACTTCACTTTGCTGGGCCTAAGTTGTCTCATCTGTAAAAATGAGAGGGTTGGACTCCATGACCGCTGAAATCCCTTCTGATTTTAGAGTTATGATCCTGTATTTTGTTTCTGTATTCATTTTTATCTTCACATGCAGTGGCTGATTTAAGGTTTCCCAGAATCACAAAATCCCAGAACTAAGAAATTATCTGGATCAATTCATACCTGAACAAGAATAAAAGGCAATGGAAAGGTATAATGGAAAGGGATTTGGAATCTGGAACAATATTCCAGGATGGATTTGTAATCAGAGTACCAGGGTTCAGATCCCAACTTCATCACCTCTATAACCCTACGCAAGTCACTTTATCTCAAGATGCCTCTGTTTCCTTCTCTGTAAAACAAAAGAGTTGGATTAGGTGGCCTCTGAAGTCCCTTCCAGCACTAGAATGATGATCCTACAATCCTTGAAACGCACCTCTGAGGAGGTATCAGTCATCTTTTATTTGAAAATGTATTTCTGTCTTAGAATCAATACTAAAACAGAAGTTTAAAAAAGAAAAGCAGTGGATAGAGTGATAGGCTTGGAGAGAGGTGGGTCTGGATTCAAATCTGACCTCAGTCACTTCCTAGCTCTGTGATTCTGGGAAAATCACTTAACTCTGATTTCCTAGCTCTTGCCACTCTTCTTCCATCTTACAATGGACACTTAGAATTGATGCCTAGGAAGGAGAGGATTAAAAAAAAAATAAACTATACAAGGGGAGCCCACAGTCTCTTGTGGTAGTTCATACCCCTTCCCCTAAGTGTTAGGAACTTTTTTTCCTCATATTGAGCTCAACTCTGAAAGGGCAAATTCTTCTCAATTGCCTCTAATTTTGGCTTCTGGGGCAAAGAAGACCAGGATGACCCTTCAAAGAGCTGAAGGCAGTTATCATGCTACTCTTCTTTACCTTTAGACTTACCATCCCCATTGTATTTCACTTGCAGAATGTAATAATAGGTCACATTTATATAGTCTTTCTAAAATGCTTCATAAACATGATCTCTTTTGATCTTCACAATGACTCTGGGCTACCATCAACATCATGGTCATTGTTGTCACCATCATCATCACCCTCACCACCATCATCATAACTTCTATTTCATATTTGAAGAAAAGAGTAAGCATGGCATAGTGGATAAAAAGTTGAACATGAAGCCAGGAAGATGGCTCAAGACCCATCTCAGACACATTCCAGCTGTGTGACTTTGGGCAAGTCCCTCAACCTCTTAGTTTTCCAAGCATCCTCTTCCTTAGTATAAGATGCTTGGAATAGGAGGAGGTATATAAGCTCTTAGTCAGTACCACAGATCCAGTGTCATTCCTGGATTTAGCCCCAACTTCCCAAGTTCAAATCTGGCCTTAGAACCTTTCTAGCTGTGTGACCCTGGGCAAGTAATTTAACTCTGTTTGCCCCAGTTTCTTCCTCTGACACCTGAGCTGGAAAAGGAAATGGCAAACCACTCCAGCATCTTTGCCAAGAAAACTCTAAATGGGGTTATAGAGAGTCAGACATAATTAAAATGACTGAATAATCACAAACAATGAGACTTGGTCTATGTAGAATACAGCCAAGCACCTCTGTGCCCCAAGAAAGGTTTGAAAATTATAGGACTTACCTTCCTCATCCCCATCATGGCAATGCAAATCCACTTTTATTTCTTTTTTTAAACCCTTACCTTCCACCTTAGAATCAATACTGTAATTGGTTCCAAGGTAGAAGAGTGGTAAAGTCTAGGCAATGGGGGTTAAGTGACTTGCCCAGGGTCACATAGCAAGGGATTATCTGAGTCCAGATTTGAACCGAGGACCACCCATCTCTGGGTCTGGCTTTCAATCCACTGAGCTACCCAGTTGCTCCAAATTTTACTTCTTAAAAGACTAAATGTGTGATTGTCCAGTGGAGGATTGGAGTCTTCACTGTAACACAAGTGACTTGCCCTAAGACCTGCCTGCCACAGAGAGGGAGATTTTCTGGCATTAAACACTGCATCTATACATATTCTATTACATATAGTACATATAATACATATTATATATAATATAGGGCATTATAACAAAGTCCTTGTTGTGTCTCCGGTGTGTTGTACGCCATGAGAAATGCTCATATTGCCCAACTCTAGTCTTTTCTCCATGTCACAGCATGTGCTCATTTCTTGAACTTTTACTGATCAAACCAAATCCGGGATTCTCCCCAAAACCAACCTTCAGATTGTGCCCATTCTGTTTCATTTCCTCAGTTTCCGTTCTATGGTCCCCTGCTTACCTGTGAGGACATCCCATGGCAAGGATATAGGATTGCTCTATCATCATCCTCTGCTCCCTGGTCCAAGCAGTAGCCACTGGCCTTGCTGTTTCTCACCTATGCCCAGGAACCAAAGGAAAAACCGCATTATTAGCCAGTATCTGTCTCATGCATGAGGCTAGGAGTTCAAGATTCCAGTGAATGAATGATTCTTGAACGAATGAATGATGAATTCATTGAATGAATTAAAAATATACCTAGAACATTCTGAGCACTGTCCTAGGTGCTAGAGACCCAACCTATCCTCTAAGAGTTTATTCTGGGAAGGGGGCAACAATACATACAGGGGAATGGTGGCCAGGGATGGAAGTTTTGGTTTGGGCATTCACAGACATGGTAAGTGGAGTCATAGAAGAGTACACTATTACACTCTTTACAATAGCAGGGACTGGTACTGTACAACTCCTGGACCTGGAGTCAGGAAGCCTTGTGTTCAGAAACTACTGGCTGCATGAGCCTGGACATGTTACTTATTTGCTTCCTGCCTCAGTTTCCTCATCTGTAAAATGGAAATATTAATAGTACCGACCTCCCAGGGTTCTGTGAGGATAAGATGAGCTACTATTTATAAAATGCAATGCAAACCCTAAAGTATTATATAAATGCAAGCCATATATACTATTAGCAATGGTAGTGATGATTTGATGGCCTCTCCCAAGTTTGGGTTTGGGGCCTTGCCTTGTTGGGGTGTATTCCCTCTCAGCCCATACCTGTTAGTCCAAGTTAACTCATACCCTTCACTGGGTCCCTCATTTCCCAAATCTCTCATGAGCTCTTGGAAGAAGCAACCTTGGGTCATTGGGCCCAGAGTGTCCCAAGGAAAGAGAAAATACTGAGAGTGGGCTGGCAGAACAGATCAGTAGAAGATGAGTCCACTGACTCTAGAAAAATGTCTTTCTGGAGAGAGTGAGGCATTTTTGGTCTAGGACCCCGGGAAAGGTCCACCAAGCATCCAGAGTCCCTCACATCATATTCTCTTATAACAATGAGGTTTCCACTGACAAGACATTATGGAAGTCTGCCCTGTTTCCTTGTGTGAATGATAAATTGACAGGGTTCATCACCTCAAGGAGGAGGTAAAGGCTGAGACTAATGAAAGAGACTCAGAATAGGAATAAATCATGAAATCACAGAATCACAGACTGAGCTGAAAAAGGCCATGGAGACCACTGAGTCCAATACCTCTATTTCAGAGATGAGTAATGGAGGCCCAGAGAAGCTGTGACTTGCCAAAGATCATATAACTAACAAATGTTGGAGGCAGGATTTGAACCTATATGTTCTTCACTCCAAGTCCACATTCTATTGGATATACCATGCGACTTCCAAATCTTCCACAGATTTAGCTAGATTCCTCAGATGGCAGATTTGTTTTTTAAATCCTTATCTTCCACCTTAGAATCAATACTGATTCTAAGGCAGAAGAAAGGTAAAGGCTAGGCAATGACTTTCCCAGGGTCACAAAGAAAGGAAGTCATATTTGAACCCAAGACCTCCTCTGTCTCTGGACCTGGATTTCAACCCAGCTGCCCCCCTACATGACAGATCTTACTTGATCTTGCACAGAAAACCAGTTCCTAAATTTTGTCTATTCTAAGATATTGCTCTTTAACAGAAAATCTCCTTGGTTATTCCTCTCATGGTGCTGAGAATATAAAGAAAAAGCAGCAAGTAAAATGTTATGATTTCATGCACTGTGTCAGAGAGAATCAGAGATCACTGGACGTGTAGCAAGGAAGGCTTAGGTTCAAATCTTGCCTTTGACACACTTAATAGCTGTGTCATCCTGGGTAAGTCACTTAACCCTTAGGCACCTCTGGCAATGTCCTAGGGTCATTGCTAACTTGCAATCTGCATTGGAGAGAGAATCTCCATAGTGTGAGCTTCCTAGACCACCAAATCCACACCTCCTTCATGAACATCATATTCCCTAGTAGGTTCTTGATTTGGGGTCCATGAAAATTTGGGCATCTGTGAATTTGGATGAGAAAAATATTCATTTTTATTTTCACTTATCTTTAATTGAAATTTAGCATTTCATTCAATTATTTAAAACATGATTTAGAGAAGTCTACATGTTTCACCAGATGCCAAAATAATCCATGACACAAAACTAAATGAATATTAATAACAATACCTAGCATTTATATTGGGCTTTAAGGTTCACAAAGCACTTCACAGGTTCTCCCATTTCATTCTCACAACCTTGGGAGGTAAATGCTATTATTGTCTTACTTTGTCTTCTTTTTACAGATAGGGAAACTGAGCCAAGCAGCAGTTAAATGATTTGCTCAAGGTCATACAACTAGTTAGGTGTCACACATACACAAAGAGAAAAAAGACAAAAAACTCCCTGCTGAAGGATGTTTATTTTCACTGTGGGAGTATAAGAGCTGACTTTTACTTTTTTTGGATTAAATGGTGGGTTTGTTTGGGGTGACAGTGGCAGGAAAGACAATATAAATTAATACTCTGGTCATACTTCCAGGTCTCAAAGGCACTTTTTTTTCACGCTACTCTGTGAGGATGGGAGATGCTAAGGAGGACAGGACAAGGAGGCCAGCTTTGCCCAAAGCAGAATACATATCAACTAAGGGAAGCCATATTTCAATAAGGCACCTTACCTCTCCATAGGTGATGGTATTGTTATAGATCCTCATCTCAGGGTACACGTTCTCCAGGTACCACTTGAAACTGCGACACTGGAGCCTCTGACGTAAAGCGAGGCGCTCAGATACATCCCCAAAGTCCACTCCTGGGTTCTGTGAAATGGGAATTGAGACACGGGTGTCCTGTGTGCTGACCTCACAGGTCACATGATTCTCTTTACATAGGTCATAGACCTGAGACATTGCCTTGTCCACCTTTTCATCTATATAGATGGGTTATGGGGACTCTCCAAATTAAAAACTGCCTTGCTTGTCCTTTCATTTATTGACCTGTCAGCCACTCCTCTCGCTGTCTCGACATTGTACAGAATGGAATGGGGACTAAGGAGTTAAACAACAAAAATCAACAGTAACCAGCTAATCTTGCATCATCCAAAAGGAGTGACAGAACTGGAAGGATGCTCCCATTCCCAGCATTATTTGGGTCTTTACGATAGTCATATAATTTGAATTCTTAGCAGATCTTTTTCATTTATTCCATTTGGTACTCATGATCATTCTCTCTGACTAGGACCTCTACTACTTTTTTTGGATAGAACTCGGTCTTCTGGGTGGGAGGCATGATGATGAGGTAGATGGATTGAAGGCTGAACAAAATTTATACAGTCACACAAATGCTATTTGTCCCCTTCTAAGTTCCCCTGGGGGAACTCCCTATTTATTTCAATAAGGTTGCAAGAGACTGGGACATTCCTGGAAACTTCTCTTTGGAAACTGCCTTTAGAACTGATAGTACATTCTTTGTAAAATCCCCAGTGGTAGCAAATATTCCTCCAAAGTTGGGATTGGGCACTCTTAAGCATGGGCTCAAATCTGGTGAGTAAGGTCCTACTTGAAGACATTATTGCAGTATGGAATGTGGAAGCAACCCATGCCGCAATCAATTCATGAGCATTTATTAAACACCCATTATGTTCCAGGCACTGTGCTAAGCAGTGGAGATATGAAGATAAAAACATAGTGCCTGCCTCAGGGATCTTACATTCTGTGTCAAGGAAGTTCATTCCCTTGCCCTCCTGAGTAGCTTGATCTGTCCGTCAACATTCCTAACATAACCCAGTTATGCCAGGTTTTGCATCTGTGTACATGTTGCATGTCAATAAAAGGAAGGGGGCAGGTCTTTTCTAGGCTTTTTGCTTTTGAATGAATGCAGAAGGAGCAGGCAGGCAAGGGGGAAAGAGGAAGGAACTGATAGGCTAGGCAACTTGTGATCAGGTTACTTAGAAGAATGATGAGATTTAAAACAATGATTGTCTACCTTTTCTAATAAACTTTATAAAATATATATCTGGGTAGAAATATTAATTAAATTCTTACAATTCTATTACATTCTATTGGAGGAGTCATAACAATATTTATACAAAAATAGATATTCTTGAAGGTTCCAATATCAGGGCACAAGCCCTCTCGGGCTTTCCCAGGATGAAAAGACAAGTCCTTCTGGCTCTGGGTCAGTTCTCTATCCACTATGCCATGCCTCTCAAATCTTTGTGTATGTGTGGGTACATATACACAAATACATATATACATAGGCACATGCATGTGCATGTATATATGTGTATTTGTTTGCAGAGGTATGGTGGTTAGTGTTTAACAACAAGCTCTCTGAAAAAAAAAAGGATGCACAATAATACCCTTTTAAGTTTAATATATATTCTCAGCATTTTCTCTGGAACTTCTTTTTTTAATATATAAATTTTATTTTCCCCAAATTACATCAATACAATTTCTTAAGATTCATTTCCTAATCTTTTTCAACCCATATTCTCTCCTCCCCTCCAAAACCTACCCCTCCACTAAGAAAGCAGATAATATAAGTTGTACATATATTATCAGAGAATACATGTTTACATGTTTGTCATCTTATGAAAAAAGACATATATTGCTTACACTTAAGATCACAAGGAAAATAAATAATGGTATATTTAAATTTTAATTTATACTCCTGCTCATTCTTTGGTTGTAGATGTCTTTTTTGTAACTTCTTCAAGTCTAGACAATCAACAAAAAGTTTAATCAAGTTCTGATTTGTAGCATTTACCTATTTTTAGATATAAATACTGATACTGAACATTTAATGATCAGCTTTCAGGACCAGTATATGTGTGTATACACACACATACATATATACATAAGTGTGTATATATGGATAATACATACAAAATCAATACAAGTCATCTAAATACAAGATAGTCAGAAGGGAAGGCAGTAGCTTCTGAGGGATCAGGGAAGTTTGATGTAGATGGTGGAAGCATGAATTCATTCTTAAAAGAAGGAAGGTATTCTTTGTTGAGGACAAAGGGCAATCTGTTCACAGAAGGAGTGCTGGGCTTGGAGTTTGGAAGACCTGGGTTCAAATTCTTCCTTTGATAATTATTAGCTATACAACCCTTGGCAAGTTGCAACCTCCCTGGGGTGCAAAAAATTCACTAGAACTAGCTAAGTCATAGAAAGTTGAGATGGCCTTAGATGAAGCCAGCCAAATCCTGAGAGAGGCCTCCCTGGTTAAAATTTCAGGAATTTTGTATGTTTATTTGAGGCCTTGAAGAACAAAATAAAATTCTCCCCCACCCCCCACCCACCGGGATTTTAGCTACTATTGTTCCCAACTCAACAGCGCCATCTTTGAAGAGGCATTTCAGCATGTGGGCATACATCTGTTCTGGAGGTATTGGCTTGTGGGAGTTCTGAACATGAGAAGTAGGTTTGAGTTTCTGCTAGTACAAGGGGAAGTTCCCAAACTACTGATCTCCTGGTGATGGCAACTCTAGTTGTTGCCTAGCCCTGGGCATAAGCAAGAGGACTTCATCTGATTGATATGGGAATGGGTAGCCAAGCAGCACTTGGATATACAGAACTTGGTAGGTCAGGAATCTTAATTCTTTATGCACTGTCCAACCAACCAGAGCATCATAAATTCCTGCTAGAGTATTAATGGGGACGCTGTCATGTTGTACATTGTCTGAATCAGTTCATTTTATGGAAAACAAGGTTTTATGGGCTCTGCTGGGCTCTCTCTCCATCTTTGCTCATGGGTGAAGGCATTTTTCGACTGCCTTCCTTTATCTTTTTGGTCTGAAAACTCCGGGATATTAAAAACACACAGACAAAAGGAAATCATGTTTCCTACTCCTCTTCTGAATTTCCCTGCTAGGTTATTTGACATCAAGCAAATTACTAAGTCAGGGCTTTTATCCTAGAGTGTGTCTACATTTATTTCCTTCACTCCCTCTGTCTCACCATTCCTTATGATCCATGTTTTGCTGAGAACAGTGTGAAGACCTCAAGCAAATTCTGCCTCATTCTTAGATTCATAGTCCAGATTCATAGATGGGAGTCATATATTTTAGATCTGGAAGGGACCTAGGAGGTCACATTTTTTCAGATGCCTGAAGAGAGGCCCAGAGAAAGTCACATTGGGGTTCAGCAGCAGAGCCACTATTTAAATCTAGAGTCCTCCAACTCCATTACATACTGCCCTGACATGCAAAGTATAGTCACTTACAAGGTGAAAGAAGAAAATATGCTATTTTCAAAAAATATAATTGCATCTTGAGTTGCCCCCTGATGTTAGGGGTGATCAGTCCTAATTCAAATTCATTCTCCCTTTGTAACTGTCTCTCTTCCTCTCTTCTGTCTCTGTCTCTTTTGCTCTCTCTGTGTCCCTTTTTCTCACTCTGTCTCTCTTCCTAATTTATCTCTTCCTCTCTTTATATCTCTTTATCTTCTGCCTTCCTTTCTATCTGTCTTGTGCCTTCTTTCTATAGCCGTGTCTCTCTGTCTCTTTCTGACTGTCTGTCATCCTCTGTGTCTCTGTCTAGCTCTTTTTATCTTTCTGTTTCTATATCTTCCTCTCTATTTCTCTCTGGGTTTTGGGCTCTCTGTCTCCTTTCCATTTCTCTGTCTCTGTCTCTGTCTCTGTCTTTCTCCCTCACACACATATGCACACATGCAAGAAGATTCTTAGCATTGTAAGGAACTTCAGGGTTCATATAATTTAGCTTGTGTGGGAATTCCCTCTACGACATCCCAGAGAAGTGGTCATTTAATCTCTGATTGAAACCTGCTAGCTGGAGAGGCAGCAGGGGTTCCTACTACTCCTTTAGGAAGCCTATTTCAGCCTGCAATAGCTCTAATCAGAGTCATACCTAGGGTAGAGTAAATGAGACTTTCTTTTGGATGCCAAAATTTATGGAGATCAAAAATTTTATTATATATATTTATATATATAAATTCAGAAACTGAATTTAGAAATGTTCTTAATATCTCTAGCACTTAGCACAGTGCCTAGCACATAGCAATCACTTCCTCCCACTCCCCTAAAACTCTTATCATCTGTCTCAGAATTGATCTTAAGTACTGGTTCCAAAAGAGAAAAGAGGTAAGGGCTAGGCAATGGGGAGAAAGTGACTTGCCCAGGATCATACAGCTAGGAGGTGTCTGAGGACAGATTTGAACCCAGGACCTCCAGTCGCTACTTCTTAGCTGTGTGATGAAAGGAAAGTGATGACATTTTGCAAGGAAGTGGCATGAGACCATCAGGAAGATTCTAGAACTTTGGACAAGTTGCTTCCACTGTCTAGGCTTCAATTTCCTCCTATATTAAATGAGGTGGTTGGACTTCCCAGGTGTCAAAGTCCTTACATAGTAAACACTTAATAAATGCTTGTTGATTGATCGGTTATCATAGTTGGCAAGGATAATGAGCTAAAATAAAAAATGACCCATCCCTACCTCTGTTAATAATGCTCACCTCTGAATTCCCATGATAACTCTCTCCCTCCTCCCTCTCAGTTGTCTCAGGTGCTTTTTTGTATTATTGGGTATTGAATTACAGAGTTGATTTGAAGGTGTGCTTTACAGTGTTTGCCTTGGATACTAAAGTTGCTAGTTACAGCTAAACATCCCCCCCCCCATCATTCCAGGGTTTGTCTTTTTGCCACTTCCATTAATTGCTTTTAGTTCTGGGTTGGCAGCCTTAAGGGGCTCTCCAGAATTGGAGACAGGTGAACATCTGCTTTAGTTTCCCAGCTGTTGTCTTATCAGGACTCTGATTTTATTCAGATAAATGGGGAGGGGAGAGGTAGATGGTTGAGTGAATTCCTGGAGGTGACGGGACCCTTCCTTCAGCTCAGCTTGAGAAGGAAGGACTGGGACGTTTCGTTTGCTCGCCCTCCCTCGTCCCTCTCCAGCGTCTGCCTGTCCAGCGGGTGCTCACCGTCATGGGAATATTCCAGGCCATGTACACGTGAGACTTGAAATCATCCATCCATACTTCGGCGGCTCTCAGGGCATTCCGCTTTGCATAGTAATCAATGTCGTTATTGTAGGGTTTCTTTGTGCGCTCGATATGGGCCACCCGGGAACAGGGCAGCACCTCCATGCTGCCTCCACACTGCCACACCTGGGAAGAGAGGATGGAGACCTGAGCTGTGAACATGGCCAGAAAACCCTATTGTGCGAAAGAGAAGGGAGAGAGGAAATGTTTTGTTTGCTACATAGTGACCGCGATTCACCATCATCTACAGTTACCACCAGGGTTACAAACAGGCTTGTTCAATATGAGGGAAGCTAATTGATTCTTTCCTTAAACCCTTACCTTCTGTCTTAGAATTGATACTGCATCTTGGTTCCAAGGCAGAAGAGTAATAAGGGTTAGGCATTGAGGGTTAAGGGTCATAGAACTAGGTCAGATTTGAACCCAGGTCCTTCTATTTCCAGGCTTGTATTTGGATCCATTGAGCCACCTACCTGCCTGAAGCTAGCTGATTTTTATAGGCATGTCATGTCACAACTAATTTGGAGTTTAATAACCCAATTCAATTAAATGATAAACATTTATTTAATACCTCCTCCTTGTTGGATCCTGTGCTAGGTACTGGAAATACAAAGATAAAATCAAGACGATCCCTTCCCTCAAGGAGCTTACAGTCCATTGGGGGAGAAAAGATGAAAACAGACGTTGTTCATCATTTCAGTAGTGTCTGACTCTTTGTGACCCAATTTGGAGTTTTCTTGGCAAAGACACTGGAGTGGTTTGTCATTTCTTTCCCAGCTCATTTTACAGTTAAGGGTTTTGACTTGCCTAGAGTCACACAGCTAGTAAGTGTCTGAGGCTGGATTTGAACTCATGAAGATGAGTCTTCCTGATTCCAAGCCCAGTGCTCGATCACTGCACCACCTAGCCACCCTTATGAACAGAGATAAATATATGCAAAGTATATACAAAATTTAGAGGAAATTGAGGCCAAGCGGGGGTGCCCAAGGTCACACAGGTGGCAAGTAGTAGAGACAGAATTTGAACCCAGGTCCTCGGACTGCAAGTCCAGCCTCCTTTACATGACAACACTTTGCCTCTCAGCATGTTCTGTCAACCCAAAGTGTGAATCTTGCTCTTTTGATTCCCAAACCTTCTTTGATTTAGGCAGGATAGAAAATCCCTGAGGAAGCTGTAGTCAGGGGTAACATAGGGTATAACCTGCTCTCTTCCCAGGGAGAAGTGAGAATGCCATCTCTTATCCCTAAGAAGGAGATTCCACAATCCCTCTAGGGCATCTATGTCTAATGTCTTAGGATGCTGAATGCTTACTGTTGATGAGTAACCTCCATGCTCAAAAACTTTCCGTAACTTCCCACTGAATCCTAAATCAAGCTCAGACTCCCTAGTCTGATATTAAAGTGGCAAAATGGG
Source organism: Monodelphis domestica (assembly GCF_027887165.1). Lineage (NCBI taxonomy): Eukaryota > Metazoa > Chordata > Mammalia > Didelphimorphia > Didelphidae > Monodelphis > Monodelphis domestica. The sequence continues at coordinate 59,057,847 of NC_077229.1, forward strand.
GCAATGATTTGGAACCAGAACACCTGGATGTTGGTTCTGCTACTAATTATCCCTTTGAATGGACAAGTTATATTTCTCTGGACGTGAGTTCCATCACTTGAAGAAAGAGGGGATTGGGCTAGGTGATCTTGAAGCCCCTTCTGGGTCCTAATTCTATGAGTCTGTGGCCACTTCACAACCTGATGCTGCCTCACCCCAAGAGATGCAGCTTGTGCTAACAGCCTCCTCTTGCCACCTACATACAATCATTTTATAATTCAATATTCCAGACAAACTAGATGACTCACAATTCCGTGAATTCATGTTGTCTTTTCCTGTCTTTAGGGCTTTGACACTCATGGTTCCATCGCCCTCAAATTCTTTGATCCTCATCTTTGCCTATAGAAACTCTGCACACTCTTTGAAGCCTGATTTCATGACTTCTGCCTCCAGGAAACCTCCCTTGATTTTCTAAGCCAGAAGCAAGCTCTTCTTTCTGTTTCTCATATCTCCCTGCTTTTTGTGGGTATCTCTCTTTTGCCTTTGACTTCATATTATAATCACCCATGTATATGTCTTGATACTTTTAACTAAATGTTAAGTCCTATTTTATTTATTTATATTATTTTATTACATATATCACATATAATAATATACAAAATTATATTAGTAATATATTATATTTAAAGCAATATAATATATTATAATATATGATAATGTATTATATCCAAAATTTTAATATAATATAATATAATATAATATAATATAATATAATATAATATAATATAATATAATATAATATAATATAATATAATATAATATAATATAATATAATATAATATGATATGATATAATATGATATACTATGATATACTATGATATAATATGATATGATATGATATGATATAATATGATATAATATGATATAATATGATATAATATGATGTGATATGATATGATATAATATAATATGATATACTATGATATACTATGATATGATATGATATAATATAATATAAACTATTATATATTTATTATAAGATTAAGTCTTAGGACAGTGATGGCAAACCTTTTAGAGACTGAGTGCCCAAATTACAACTCTCACATTGTATGTACGCCCCCTGCCTCACCCCAGACAGGGTAGAGAGAAAGTGCTCCCATTGGGCTGCTGGGCAGAGGGACAGGTGATGTGAAAAATGTCCTCAGACATGCATGGAGAAGGGGAGGGGAGCAGCCCCCTCTGGCATTTGTGCCACAGGTTTGGCAACATGGTTTTAGGGGAAGACAGTGTAGTGAACAAAATGTTGGACTTGGTGTCTGGAGGAATCTGGGTTTAAATCTCATCAATAGCCTTTATTACTTACTAATTAAGTACTAATTACTTATATATTATCTCTATTACATGTTGTCTCCCTCATTAGTGTATGAGCTTGTTGAAGAAAGGAATTTCTTTTTGCCTTTCTCTGTATTCCCTGGCTTTAGTACTGTACCTGTCTCATTACAGGCACTTAAGAAATGTATTGATTGATTAGGCAAAGCTAGCTCTCTAAGATCCTCTAGTGCAGCGGTTCTCAACCTCTCAATTTGTAGCAATGAGAACACATAATGCATATCAGGTATTTACATTCTGAATCATAACTGTAGCAAAATTACAGTTTTGAAGAAGCCAACAAAATCATTTTTTGGTTTGGGGTCACCGCAACATGAGGAACTGTATTGGGGGGTCACGGCATTAGGAAGGTGGAGAACCACTGCTCTAGTTGAAACCATTTTTGAGCAGGAATCCCTCTGTAATAGATATTTACTAATAGTGTGTAAATCTGACCGGCGTTAAAGAAAACATAGGTAGCCACATTCACTCTTTGATTCAGACACCCCATCCTCATGTAGTCAATGAATCTCGACTGTATGTTCAAAGGTAATATGTATGTTTGTGCGTGTGTATGTGTGCCCATCCTCCTAGCTAGCAGTCCTGTAAACCCAAGAACTCTGGCAGTAATAGGTGACTTTTATATAGGACTTTAAAGTATAGCTATTTCACAACAATCCCATTAACTTGGCACTCCAGGTCTTATCCTCCCAATTTTATAGGTGAGTGACCTGACGTTTAGATCAATTTGTCCAGGGTCACAGAATTAATAAGTAGGTCAGGACAGGGGGCAGGATTGGAACTCATGTCTGACCTGACTCTGGGCCCACTGCTATCTCTAGTACATCATTCTCCTCTTGCCTCTATCCCTACAGAATAAAAAAAAATGATGCAAAAGGACAATGAATGCAGAACAGAGTATCGCTGTTTCCGACCCAGTTCAACCAGACTGGAATTCTCCCTGCAGCCCACAACACATTTCTCTTCTCTGCGTGATAGTTAATGACCTTGTAATTTTTTATATATTTTGATACCAGGGACCAATACATTATCTGAGTGGCAGAGTTATTTCCTTCTAAGCTCCCTGGGAGATTGATGCTTATGCAAAACGGAGAATTTAAAAGGCTCTAAAACCACAGCTTTAAGGGAAACAGTTTAACCCCTCCATAAATTCCCGGCAAACATTGGTAATAAATTTCTCCCTGATGCAACTAAGGGAGGACCCAGGCACCCAACTAAGAGCAGAATAGGACAAAGGGGTGGCCTTCCTCAATTTTAGGAAATGTCTATGGTACTGGGAATTATGTGACTGACTAGAGGACCTTTGGTCATTGAGTTAGACTCTTCAAGGTCCTTGGGCACCATCAGAGAATTCTGCCACATCTTCAGCAGGCTTTTTTGGGTCCTTAACCCTTGAAGGCAGGAATATTGGGCAGCTGGCCTAGTCATCCCTAAGGCTCTTTGGAGAGAGTAAGATAAAGGGAGACGAGTTATACATCCAGTCAGATAACTTATGTAAAGGGCTTTATAAACCTTAAAAAAAAAATATATATATATATATATGTGTGTGTGTGTGTGTGTGTGTGTGTGTGTGTGTGTGTGCTAGCTATTATTATTGTTATTTAATGAATAATTAAGACATTATTATCTATAGCAATTTCTGTTATATTCTATAATTTATATTTTCCATTATATTCGATTATCTCTATTATTATTGCTGCTGCAAATAATAATATAGATCTTTAAAGTTCCCAAAGCATTTTAATTATATTACCTCATTTGAGTTTCACAATTTGACCGGTCATTGAATTGTATATTGAGAGCTGAGGGGATCTTAAGAGGCCATCAAATCCAATTCTGGCATTTTACAGATGAGGAAACTGAGGCAAATAGGGTTAAGTTGATGCTAGAGATGCAAATATAAAAAATAAAGGGTCCCTGCCCTCTAGAAGCTTATGTTCTACTGAAGGGCCAGTAGGAGTTAGCATGGTGAAGTAAAGAAGATTTCACAAATGCAGGCAGCTGTTATTTGGGAAAATGACTGAGGGAGTGTTTATGAACTTCTGGTTCAGTCTAAGCCAACTGTAGGATGTGACAACCAAGAAAACCAATGAGATCGTAGGCTACATTATGATAGATGAAGTTTCCAGTTTCTAGGGTTAGGGAGATAAGGACACTCTGCTCTGGTCAAACTTATAACTAGAGCCTTTTTTTAAACCCTTAGCTTCCATCTTAGAATCAATTCTGTGTATTGGCTCCAAGGCAGAAGAGCAGTGAAGGCTAGGCAATGAGGGTTAAGTGACTTGCCCAAAGTCACACAGCTAGGAAGTGCCTGAGGTCAGATTTGAACCCAGGACCTCCTGTCTCTAGGTCTGTCTCTCAATTTATTGAATCACCTAATTGTTTCAAATAGTTAGTCTTGCATGGGATTCTAAGCACCACATTTTAGGAAGGGCATTGATTAATTGGAGATTGTTCAAAGAAGGTGGGCAGCTGGGTGGCTCTGTGAAATAAAGCAATGGGTCTGGAGTCAGGAAGACTCATCTTCTTGAGTTTAAATCTAGCCTCAGAAACTTACTGACCATGTGACCATGGGTAAGCCGCTTAATGCTGCTGGCCTCAGTTTCCTCCTCTGTAAAATGAGCTGGAGAAGGAAATGGTAAACCACTCCAGTATCTCTGCCAAGAAAACCCCATGAAAAATCAAACATGGATGAAACAATTTTGAAATCCAAAGAGTGATCAGAATGGTAAAGAGCCTTGGAATTTATGCAAATAAGGATCAATGGAAGAAAGAACTCAGAGAGAAGACAGGGGTGGGGGTGGGGGGCAGCATGAGCACCATCTTGTAATATTTTAAAGGCTGTCTTGAGAAGGATTAGGTTTGCTCTGTTCGCCCTTCTGGGAAGAACTAGAAGCAAAGAGGGAATGTTGCAAAGAAGCAAAGAGATTGATGTAAGGAAGAACTTGAGAATTAAAGCAGTCCCAAAGTAGAGTGAAGGCTCTAGCTTCCCTTATAGCCTTGAAGCAAAAGCCAAATGGCCCCTTGTCAAGTATGGTGGCGCCATTTTGTGTAGATTTCTGTTCAGGGTAGTTTGGACAAGGTGGCCTCCAAGGTCCTCTGAACTCTGAACTTTTGTGATTATGTCAATTCAAAGCTGACGATTGGAAATAATTCAAACTATAAATAATGGAAAAGGGGGCCTCTAAGTAGCTCGGTGAATAGAAAGCCCAGGCCTGGAGATGGGAGCCTCAGAGGCTTCCTAGCTATGTGACCCTGAGCAAGCCATCCAACCCTCATTGCCGAGGCTTTACTGCTCTTCTGCCTTGGGACTAATATGCAGCATTGCTTCTAAGACAGAAGGTAAGGGTCTAAAAAACAAAACAAAACAATATGATTTGGTTGAAAAAGCTAATACCTACATTCCCTAGAGAGAGAGTGGGAAGTAGGTTTGAACTTCTGTAGCCAAAATAAAGCAAAAGGGTGCAGTGGATAAAGTGCTGGACCCAGAGTCAGGAAGACTCATCAAAGCTGGCTTCAGACACTTACTGTGTGACCTGGACAAGTCACTTAATCCTGTATGCCTCAGTTTTCTCATCTGTAAAATGAATAGGAGAAGGAAATGGCAAACCACTCCAGTGTCTTTGCCAAAAAAACTCCAAATGAGGTCAAATATGGCTTCAGGTACTTACTAGCTGTGTGACCCTGGAGTCACTTAATCCTGTCTGCCTCAGTTTCCTCACCTGTAAAATGAACAAAAGGAAATAGCAAACCACTCCAGTGTCTTTGCAAAAAAAACAAAACAAAACTCCAAATGAGGTCAAATATGACCTCAAGTACTTACTAGCTGTGTGACTCTGGGTAAATGACTTAATCCTGTCTGCCTCAGTTTCCTCACCTATAAAATGAACAAAAGGAAATGGCAGACCACTCCAGTGTCTTTGCCAAAATAACTCCAAATGAGGTCAAATATGGCTTCAGGTACTTACTAGCTGTGTGACCCTGGAGTCACTCAATCCTGTCTGCCTCAGTTTCCTCACTTGTAAAATGAACAAAAGGAAATAGCAAACCACTCCAGTGTCTTTGCAAAACAAAACAAAACAAAACAAAACAAAACTCCAAATGAGGTCAAATATGACCTCAGGTACTTACTAGCTGTGTGACCCTGGAGTCACTCAATCCTGTCTGCCTCAGTTTCCTCACTTGTAAAATGAACAAAAGGAAATAGCAAACCACTCCAGTGTCTTTGCAAAACAAAACAAAACAAAACAAAACAAAACAAAACAAAACAAAACTCCAAATGAGGTCAAATATGACCTCAGGTACTTACTAGCTGTGTGACCCTGGGTAAGTCACTTAATTCTGTCTGCCTCAGTTTCCTCATTTAAAAAATGAGTGGAAGAAGGAAATGACAAGCCACCCCAGTATGTTGGCCAAGAAAGCCCCAAATGGGGTCAAGAAGAGTTGGACTTGACTGAAGCAACTCAATAACAAGAAGCTTAAATAAAAGTGGTCTGTGTTTAGCAGTGAACCCAATCCATTCCATCTTGCACAGAAGAGTTCGGCATCAACACTAGGTGTTTGAGAGTGAGAATATGAGTTAGAGCAGCTGACGGCCCCAGGCACTAGCGCGGCATGTTAGGAGACAGCCAAGTTTGAAATCCAGACAAGGCTGAGGGGAAGTCCTGTTTTCAATTACCGATGCAGAGGAAGCAGCAGCTAATGCAACGTGAGAAGGAGAGATTTTCAGAGTCATTAGTGACAGTGTGTTTACAGCTAGGAGTTGGTTGGATGGCCTTCATAGGAACACGGCTGACAAATGGAAGCTGGAGTTTTACTGCAAAATTTACCACTTGTTCATAATTGTCTCAATTTATTCCCTATGTGTCTGCCTTGCCTAACTTGACATAAAAGACAGTGCTAGAAGGCATGCTTATTTGGGAAGCAGAGGACCTGGGTTCAAATTTTACTTCTACCTCTTACAAGTCACTTGATGTGGGATAAGACACAATCTTTTTGAGGTTCCTTATCTATAAAATGAAGGGGTTGGGGGCCATTAGGTAGCATAGAGTGCCAGGATTAGAGTTCAGAGGACCTAGGTTCAAATCCAGCTTCAGATACTTCCTAGCTGTGTGCCCCTGGTCAAGTCACTTAACCCCAGTTGCCTAACCCTTGCTGCGTTTCTTATCAATATTCTTATTATTCTTACCATTTTTCTTATGAATTCTTAGAATTGATACTAAGATAGAAGGCAAGAGTTCTAAAGGGAAAAATAAAATTAAAATGAAGGTGTTCAGTGAGTTGGCCTCTAAGGTTCTGTCCAGCTCCAGAGCTATGATGCTACACACTCCCAGAGAGGCTGCTCTTCTTTTCTTGACTCCTATTTCCAGCTACAGAATAGGCACAATATGCGTCCTATATGTGCTTCAATTTCTTAAGCTGATTAAGTAGTCAAAGCCTTGGACCTCTACAAGTATTCCCCTCATTGCTTCTGATTTTCTTGAGCTGCTTTGGCCAATCCCTGCTAGTTTTGGAATTTGGGGGTCCTACCTTTGCTCATGCCTAGAATGTAATTCTTTCTTACCTTCGTCTCCTGGAATCCCATTCTTTCTTTAAGAATGAATCTTTATAAAGCCTCTCCTGATTTCCCCCCAGAAGTGCCCTGGTATTTAATGACTTCCCATTTACCTGTTTATATTTATTTTGTGTGTGTATTTGTCTGTAGCTAGATGGGAAAGTGGATAGAGTGCTGGGCTTGCAGTCAGGAAAACTCATCGCCCTGAATTCAAATATGGCCTTAAATGCTAGCTGTGTGACCTTGGGCAAGTCATTTAACTCCATTTACCTTGGTTTCCTCACCTGTAAAATGAGCTGGAGAAGGAAATGACAATGTGCTCTGGTATCTTTGCTAAGAAAACCCAAAATGGAGTCATGAAGAGTTGGACACAACTGAAAAAGTGACTGAGGGTATTTCTCTGTTAGAATGGAAATTATATCTTACATTTTTGCATTTGGATCTTCAATGGCTAACACAGTGCTTGGCATATGTTGGGAGCTTGACAAATGCTTTTTTGATTATGGACTGATTCCAGAGATCAAAAGATCATCTTGTCTGGTGATATCAAGTTCAACCAAAAAGGAATTCTGCTGCCTCATATTAACTTAGAATGCCACAAATTAACATTCTCTATGTTTCATTTTACTTTTATTTCTTTTGTTAAACATTTCCCAATTATATATATTTTTAAACCCTCACCTTCTATCTTAGAATCAATACTAAGTATTGGTTCCAAGGCAGAAGAGTAGTAGGGGTTAGGCAATAAGGGTTATATAATTTGCCTAGGTTCACACAGCTAGGAACTGTCTGAATTCAAATTTGAACTCATGACCTTCTGTCTCCAGGCTGGGCTCTATATCTACCTAGCTACCTAGCTGCCCCATCCCAATTACATTTTAATCTGGTTCTGGCCTGTGGGCACTGGGGAGTTTTGTAGGCTATAAGTACTCCCTTCAATCTTGTCCCTGGTCCTTCCAAATTTGGGAGTTTGACACCTGGGAGGTCCAACTACTTCATTTAATATAGGAGGAAATTGAAGTCTAGACAGTGGAAACAACTTGTCCAAGGTCACATAGCTAGGAAGTAGCAGAATGGGAAATGGAAATCAGGTCCTTTGACTATAAAACTAGTGCTTTTCCCCACTCTATTGTAGAATTTTATTCCTCCTGGAAAATAGCCATGGATTTATTGGACCCCCCCCCCCCATATCAATTCTTTTATGTTTCTAAAGCACAAAGTGATAAATTTTCAAGGTCCACCATATGGTTATCATTGGCTGACAACAGGGGCTGCTTCTAAGGACAAGAAATATTCATTTGAAATAATAATAATGACTATTATTATTTAAGTTCCAACAGTCTCCAGAGATCTTTGATCTAAGTGAGCCCAAGGGAAGTTCTGAAAGATTAAAATGAAAGGGAATGGGAAATTCCCCAGGAGCAGATCCATGTGCTTATGTTCTCCCAATCTCCTGGTGATGTGTGGAGATACGTTGGATGGAGGGAATTTCTTTTCTCTATTGCTTTGGGAGAAGCAGCAAGTTTGCCAGGCTCACAAATGAATTTATTTTTATTTCTAATTACTGTGGGAAAAAAAAAACATAACAAAGTTCATTGGGAAGAACAAAAGATCAAGGATATCCAGGGAAATCATGAAAAAAAATGCAAAGGAATGAGGACTTGCATTCCCAGGTCTCAAACTATACTATAAAGCAGTGGTCATCAAAACAATTTGGTACTGGCTAAGAGACAGAAAGGAGCATCAGAGGAATAGACTTGGGATAAGGGACCTCATCAAGACAGTCTATGATAAGCCCAAAGATCCCAGTTTTGGGGAGCAAAACCCACTATTTGATAAAAAGTGATGGGAAAATTGGAAGACAGTATGGGAGAGATTAGGTCTGGATCAACATCTCACACTCTACACCAAGATAAACTCAGAATGGGTGAATGACTTGAATATAAAGAAGGAAACTATAAGCAAATTAGGTGAACACAGAATAGTATACTTGTCAGATCTTTGGGAAAGGAAAGACTTTGAAACCAAGCAAGAGCTAGAAAAAAATCACAAAATGTAAAATCAATAATTTTGATTGCATCAAATGAAAAAGTTTTTGTACAAACAAAACTAATGCATCCAAAATTAGAAGGGAAACAAGAAATTGGGAAACAATCTTCATTATAAAAACCTCTGACAAAGGTCTAATTACTCAGATTTATAAAGAACTAAACCAATTGTACAAAAAAAAATCAAGCCATTCTCCAATTGATAAATGGGCAAAGGACATGAATAGGCAATTTTCAGTTAAAGAAATCAAAACTATTAATAAGCACATGCAAAAGTGCTCTAAATCTCTAATAATCAGAGAAATGCAAATCAAAACAACTCTGAGGTATCACCTCACACCTGGCAGATTGGCTAACATGACAGCAAAGCAAAGTAATGAATGCTGGAGGGGCTGTGGCAAAGTTGGGACATTAATGCATTGCTGGTGGAGTTGTGAATTGATCCAACCATTCTGGAGGGCAATTTGGAACTATGCCCAAAGGGTGCTAAAAGACTGTCTGCCCTTTGATCCAGCTATAGCACTGCTGGATTTGTACCCCAAAGAGATAAGGAAAAAGACATGTACAAGAATATTCATAGCTGCACTCTTTGTGGTGGCCAAAAATTGGAAAATGAGGGGATGCCCTTCAATTGGGGAATGGCTGAACAAATTGTGGTATATGTTGGTGATGGAATACTATTGTGCTCAAAGGAACAATGAACTGGAGGAATTCCATGGGGACTGGAATGACCTCCAGGAATTGATGCAGAGCAAGAGGAGCAGAACCAGGAGAACACTGTAAACAGAGACTGATACACTGTGGTACAATAGAATGTAATGGACTTCTCCATTAGTGGCAATGCAGTGATCTTGAATAACCCAGAGGGATCTACGAGAAAAACCACTATCCACATTCAGAGGAAACACTGTGGGAGTAAAAACACTGAAGAAAAACAACCACTTGAATACATGGGTCGAACGGATATGGTTGGAGATGGAGACTCTAAATGAACATCCTGGTGTAAACAACAACATGGAAATAGGTTCTGATCAAGGACACAAGTAATACCCAATGAAATTGTGCATTGGCTGTGGGAAGGGTAGGTGGAGGGGAGGGAGGGAAATAAAGTGAGTATTATAACCAAAAAAATAAAATAAAATAATTTCCTTCCTTCCTTCCTTCCTTCCTTCCTTCCTTCCTTCCTTCCTTCCTTCCTTCCTTCCTTCCTTCCTTCCTTCCTTCCTTCCTTCCTTCCTTCCTTCCTTCCTTCCTTCCTTCCTTCCTTCCTTCCTTCCTTCCTTCCTTCCTTCCTGCCTCTCTCTGCCTCTCTCTGCCTCTCTCTGCCTCTCTCTGTTGCTCTTTTTCTCCTTTAGTAACAACTCTAAGAAGACAAGGGCTAGGCAAACAGGGTTAGGTGATTTGCCCAGGATCACACAGCTAGGAAGTATCTGAGGCCAGTTTGAATTCAGCTCTTCCCAACTTCAGACTTAGCATGACAAATCTTTGATTTGGATGCCCTTGAAGGTTAATTCCATTTTGAAATCCATGATCCTTAGTTGCAAGGCGTCAACTTTAAGCTTGATAGAGGGGGGAAACCCCCCAAACTTCTTAATAATGAAAACTATCCGAAAGTGGAATGACTTGCCTTGGGGGGTGGGTGTGGGAACAGGTACTGAGCTCCCTGTCCTTGGTCTCAGATACTTTCTAGCTGGATGACCAGAAAGACTTGGGGAGACCAAAGTGTCCCTCTTTGTCATCTCATAGGCTCTTGCTCTAGCTGGTAAGTTTTGTAGTATCTAGACAGGCTAAGTCTAGTGGAAACTTTGCCAATAGATTCCATATAATAAACACATACCTATGAAAAAATCAATTAGGCAAAGGCTGAATGATTAAAGTCATTTATTAAGTACCTACTATATGTCAGACACAGAGCTAGGTTCTAGAGACATAAATACAAAATTGAGACAATTCCTGCCTTCAAAGAAAGTATATTTTAATAGGAGAAAAAAACAGATACTAAGAAATGGTAGTCTGGCAGGGGTACTTTGGATTGAGGAGTTACAGAGATGATGAGTTGCTGAATGAACAAATGACTAAAGCATTTGTTTAATGCCAACCCTAACCAAGACAGGGCTAGGTACCACAGACAAATATACAAAAGTGAGGCAGTTCTTGCCTTCAGGGGGTTTACATTCTGGTAAGGAAAAACAGCATATGTCAAAGAGTGATGCTCCCTGAAAGGCACTTTGATCTGGGACTCACAGAGATGGTTAGCTGTGACATGATAGAATGATAGAATTAACAAAATGGGGTAGCTAGGTGGCTTAGTGGATAGAGAGCCAGGTCTGGAGATGGGAGGTTCTGGGTTCAACTCTAGCTTCAGATACTTCCTAACTGTGTGATCCTTGGCAAGCCTCTTCACTCTGATTGCCTTACTTTACCTCAAGGGATTTATTGATAGTAGGAGGAGAAAACAATGACTCTTTAGTGCAGTAGGCAGTGCATCAGTCTCATAAGCTAATGGTCCCGAGTTCCATCCTCAGAAGGAGGGTGTGATTAACTGGGTGACAAGAAGAGTCACTCGGCTTGGACTTAGCTTCTACCTGAATTGGATCGTCTTTACCCTAGGGTCCGTTATTCAGTCTGAAACTGCTAGCCTGAGATTCCCTTCAGGGTGGATTCTCACAAGAACAGGGAATGAATACAAGCTTTGGGGTCTCCAACTTACTCCAACTTTTAGTCCTAAAACTTGGGGTTCATCAGATCTTATTAGGCTACAAGTTTGGGGTTTCTAGATTCCATGTTGACAGGATGAACGTGCCACTCACTTAATGGGGACTTGGGAAATTCATTGCCTCAAGTCAGCCTCTCTAAACCAAGGTTTTAGAGCAGGAGCAGGAAAGCAGTCTTGGCCTCTGCTGACATTATTAGTCTGCCAGGGTCCTGATAACCAAGCGGACAGGCAGCTTGGTCTGGGTTCAAGCGTTTAAGGCTGCCTCCAAACGAATGGCATGGTTTTGGGGTCAGGATACTTGCAAGATGCAGAGAGGGTCAAAATGGTGGATGCTATTTCTGGCTCCCTCAGCCTAACTCCCAGAGTTTTTGGCCCAAGGCTGTGAATTCGTTTGTCATGTTCCCCACATGTTCAGGCTCTGCTCTGGGGCTCTGCCTGCTGCCCCAGCCCTAGGGAAATTTAGAGGTGGTTGGATTGCTGGGCAGGAAGGAGGCTGCTTCATTTCAGCATGGCTCATATGTCAGGCAGCCCAACTGTAAAGATTGATTGCTGGGCTTGGCTTGACTCACCGGCTCGCATCACTTCTCTGCTGTGAAAAAGACTATTGTAGAACAGACCAGGGCGGAGGAAAGAGTGGCAGGTTTTATGAGGGCAGGTTCTCAGGGGCTAATGCCAGGCATCCTACACAATGCCTGGGATCCTAATCCCTCTGGCTGTAAACCAGGGAAGGAAAGAAGCATTCTCTTGTACTTCAGTCATGTTCATATCTTTGTGACTCCTTTTGGGGTTCTCTTGGGAGAGATTACTGGAATGGTTTATCATTTCCTTCTCCAATGTATCCCCATCTTTACAGATGAGGAAACTGAGACCAACAAGTTTAAGTGACTTGTCTGAGTCACACAGAGAGCTTGATGTTTCCTTCTTCTGATCATTATATAGATGAGGAAACTGAGGCAAACAGAGTGAAGGGACTTACCCAGGACCACATAGGTAATAAGTGTCTGGAGCTGGATTTGAACTCAGAAAGAGGATTCTTCCTTACCCCAGGCCCAACATTCTATTTACTGCACCACCTAGATGCCCTGTGTATGGTTTAGTGATCTCCATTTATATTTGAGTTTGACATCATTAATCTAACCTCAGTCTAAGTCCTTCTAGAGAAGGAAAGCTTTCTCCTTTCTGAGGTAACCCATTATACCTATTCATAGCTCTAATGATGAGGAGTTCTCTTTTGGGGTCAAGATTGTCTCCTTAAAACTTCAAACCACTCCTGGTTTTGACCCTGGCTTTGAACCTGGCATCTCCCATTGCTAGTCCTGACTCTTCATCTGCTAAGTCATCGAGCTGCACCCTGCCCTCCACTAAAGTACTTTTACAAATTTTATCTCCCTTGATCCTCAAAACAACCCTGCGGTGGTAGGTTCTTTTATCACCCCTATTTTAGAGTGCCTCTCTGTCCCTTATTTATGTTTGAGGAAACTGAAGGCCACAGAGATGAGGTGAGGAGCAGGATCTCAATGAAGCTGGGTCTCCTGACTCCATGTCCACCTCTTTCCAGTATACCACACTGCTTTTCAAGATGGCGATTATTGGCCAGTTGACTTTGATGGCATTGTTGACTGGACTGATTTTGACTGACAGACTGGCTATCCAGTATGACAAGGGACATAGGAATGTTGGCTTCATTTGCCTTCTTTTCTTCTTTCTTTTGATTCAATATGAGTCTCCTTGGCAGTAATCTGATGAGGTCCAAGGTCTCCTGCCTCTTTGGAAACATGAACACTCCTGAATCCTCCAGTGGTTACTGAATGTCTTCTTTTTCAAGTCACAAGAATAACAGTGGATATTTCCTCAGAGGTTTAAGGTTGATCAAGTGCTTTCTTAATAATGTGCTGTGAGGTACACAGCATAAATTTTATTAGCCCCACTTTACAGATGAGGGAACTGAGGTCAAAGGAAGTTAATTTTACTTGCCAATGGTCCCTCAGCTAGCATAGATTTAGAACTGGAGGGAACCTGAGAGGCAATTGAGACTAGCCCTTTAGTTTTACAGATGAAGAAACTAAGGCATGATGAGGATAAAAATGACTTGCCAGGGGTCAGTTAACTAGTAAATGTTATAGTTGGGTCTCAAATCTAAGTCTCTATATACAAAGTCAGGTACTCTGTTCACCATACCCCTCTGTGTGACTAGTATGGGAGTAGAGTGTAGTCCCAGCTAGCACCGAGTATCTTAAAAAAACAAACAAACCTGTCTCTGGTATGGCTACAATCCTGATACTCACAAAGATGCAGTCAGAATCTCTGCCATATGTCTCTTACTTACATCATCTTGGCAGAAGTAGGAGGGGTGAGAGTCTAAAGCTGTAGAACTCTGCATACATTTTCAGATTTTTTCCTAGATAGTGTTGATGGTTTAAAATTTTTTTAATCCTTTATTGTATGAGATGTCTCTCTAGGAGGGTGGGGAGGAAGGATAGAGGGGGCAATTTAGGTGATGTAAAAACAAAGCATGCCAATAAAATGGAATTCAAATAAAAGAAATAATCCTTGCCCTCAAGAAGCTTACATTCTTCTAGTGAGGGATGCCTCTGATCCATCCTTTACATAATTATTGAGTTGATGTGTCACCCTCTGAAATATCCTCTAGATTCCCCCTGCTCCCAACCTCCTTTGTCTTGAAGGAATGAAACACTAAGCTAAGAAGAGAAATCATATCCTTTCCCTCATCCTTACACAAGTAGAGGACTATGGCTGTGCGGTCCTCAGAGATTTTCAGGCTTTGACGACAGGCTGTTTAATTTCACTGAATCACTTTATTCTTCTTCCCTCTTCAACAAAATTCTAATTTTCAAAGGGATGGTTCTCTGGGAAAGGAAGTGGGGAAGGGGAGGGATATATTTGGAAATGAAGGTAATATAAAATATATCGATCCTTTTAAAAAAGCTAGGCTGAGGAGTTTGTCTTGTACCCTAGAGGCCCATAAAGTATCCATTTACTCAGGCCATGGGATGATAAACAGACTCACAATATCCACTCTGGGCTGTCAAAAAGAAACAGATGAGAAACTGACTATATGAGTGCCATTTGGTATGTCCAGATGCTGGTCCTGGGTAATGTCTTGGATTGGGTTTGACTAGTAAAGACACTAGAGAATGAACACACGATGGTTCAGAACCAGATCCAGAGACTGGAGAGAAAAAAGAAACACTTAGAGGTCAGCACATGGGGGTAGGGGTAGGGCAGAATGGCTTGGCACAGTAGATGGAGGCTTCATGACTTCTTGATGTCATGAAGACCCAGGTTCAAATTCTGCTCTGACAGCCAGTATCCAGGGCCTTCAGGAAGTTATTTAACATCTATCTCTAGGCACTGGGGACTTCTCTAATGCCACAAATCACAAGTCACTGAGGGGTTGCCAATCTGAATTGGCAGAGAGAGTTTCTTGGTTGAAATCATATGTTAAGATGAAAAATTATAAATATACCAAGTCTTAGTGTTAACACATTCCCCCCCCCCTTTGGTAGGGTTACATTTTTTAACCCTTTACTTCCAGATTATAATAAATTCTATATTATCAGTTCCAAGGCAGAAGAGTGTTAAGGTCTGGCAATGGGGGTTAAGTGGCTTGTACAGGGTCACACAGCTAGGAAGTGTCTAAGGCCAGATTTGAACCCTGTACTTCCTATCTCTAAGTGTGGCTCTCCTTTCACTGAGCCAGCCAGCTGCCCCCAATAAGGTTTTTATTGTATATTGTCAAGATATCTGTGCTATAATGATAACTGCACATGGGAGACATGATTTTCTTTTTTTCTTTTATAATTAAAATTTCTTTTTATTGTGAACTTAATCACTACCAAACATTTCAAGATAAGAAGAAAAGCAAGAAAGAGGATTGTGTAAGAAATTATAAACTTCTGCTATATGAGAAAGTTGTCTGTAGTGGATGCCTCTGCTTCCTTTCCTCCTACGCTCTTCTAAAATCTCTGCCAACTGGCTTCACTATTCCAATAAGACTGCTCTCACCAAAGTTTCTCATGATCTTTTTAATTGTCAAATTGGAGAGTCCTTGATCTCTCTGCAGTCTTTGACTCAGTTAATTGCCCTTTCTGGATAGTTTCCACTTTGGGACACTGGTCTCTCTTGGTTCTCCTTCTATCTCTCTGATGGCTCCTTCTCAACCTCTTTTATTAGTTCTTCACCCAAACCATGCCCACTAACTTGTCCTCCCCCAAGATCCTCTCCAGGGCCACTCTTCTTTTCTTTCTCTATAATCTCACATGTGAACTCCAATACTTGTTTCTATGTAAATGTTTCTCACATCTGTTTATCCAGCTGTTTTCTGACTTCTGGTCTTGCATCATCAGTTACCTATTGGATATTTCAAACTGGTTTTCTATGTATTGCTTCCAAGGTGGAAGAGTGGTAAAGAGCTAGGCAATGGGGGTTATGACTTACCCAGAGTCACACAGCTAGGACCTCCAGTCTCTAGTTCTGGCTCTCTATCCACTGAGCAACCCAGCTTCCCCTACTCTTCACTCAGTGGCACTGGCTTTGTTAATGTTCTTTATACACAGCCTTCCATCTCCCAGTTCTGACCATTTCCCCTGGCTGACCCCCATGTCTGGAATTCTCTCTCCCTTTTCCTCTCTATTTCCTGGTTTCCTTAAAACTTTACCTGCAAGAAACCTTTCCCAGTCCTCCTTAATCTTAGTGGCTTCTTCCTAAGACTATCGCCAATCTGTTCTATTTCTTGTTCATGCATAATGTTTGCATGTTATTTACCCCCCACCCCCATTAGATTGTGAGTTCCTTTAGAGTATGAACTATCTTTTGCTTTTCTTTGCATCCTCTGGGCTAAAAACAGTTCCAGGGAGATTGTAGGCATTTCATAAATCTTTGTTGACTGACTTAAACTCACTATGACCTAGTTTCCTCATCTGCAGAATGAAAGGGATGGGACGTTAACTTCCCTTCCAGCTTAGTCTATGATTCTATACATAATCATGTATTTCTCCCAGTAGAACATAAGCTCCCTGAGTTCAAAGCCTATTTTGCTTTTGTTTCTATATCCCTCTACTTTACCTAGCAGTGCTTGCCACATGATAAATGTTTAATAAATGTTTACTGTTTAGTTGCTTAACCATAGACCAACATTAGTGGGTGTCTGAGGCAGGATTTGAACCCATGTCTTCTGACCCCAAGCCCAACATTCTATCTGCTATGCTATGATACATTGCTTCTCAGAGAATTATCCAGAATGAAAATTCTACTTTCCTGACAGCCTCTCTTTCTCCCTTCTCTTTCCTGTCTTGTATTCTGTGGTTGCTGTCACAGTGATCAGAGAGCTGGCTTTCTGGGACCATTTGAAAAAGCATGTACAGTAAAAGCAATTACTGAGGGGTGTCTGCCTCTACCCATCATCTGTATAGAGATCTGGAAAATGTGCCTGTACATCATTTTTATGAAGGCACTTTTCTGGACTCTCAGTTCCCTTAATTTTGCCCTGGAGCATCTCTGCCACAAGGAATAGGGAACACATCTGGACCTGGGCTTTGCCATAATCGCTCTCATCTTCTCTTACCAGAGGTCTATCTCCTGAGAAGTGATAACCCTTACAGAGCACCGATGAGGCCAATAAGCAGCCCAAGGCTCTGAGGTGTCTCTGTCAACATCTGACCCATTATACCCAAGTCCAGTGCTATAGGAGGACCCGCTGTCCCTACCCTGCTGGCTTTGGCTTCTGATGTGGAGGTCAGATGACCACTTATCAAGGATCATATAGAAATAATTCCTGCTCAGGAATAAATAAGACTAGATGATGTTTGAGCTCTTTGCCAAGTATGAGATTCTGTGATTTCCTATGGTCAGCATATTATGTCAGTATGTCAAGGACTTGTGACTTTGCCTGTAAGGGAACTCCCACTATCAACTCACATTACAACCCTTCTAAGTTAGAAAGCTGCTAGGGATAAAAATATGTGAAGTATCTTTCTCATGGCCATATCGTAAATTATGGAAGCAGAATTTAAGCCCAGGTCTTCCTGATTCCAAGCCTACCACTAGCTATGAGACCTAGGACAAGCCATTTAATCTCTCTTGACCTCGATGCCTCCTCTATAAAATGGGGAAAGGGCAGCGGACTGAATTCCCTCTAACAATAAATTTATGACCATACCACCCATTATACAATAGTTACTCTCTGTAATCTTATATTTAACTCAGTAACCTTTTACACACACAACTTTGGCCTTCCAAAGTACCTTCTCAAATTTTATTCCCTATGATTTTTTTCTCTTTTCTCCAGACTCCACACTTTCTCCCATCTCCTAAAGTGAAAACAACGCTTTCTATCCTTCCAAGGTCATCATAAATGCTTGCCTCTCTCAGGAAGCCATCTCTATTGAATTAGGAACAAGATGGTGATACCTGGTTCTGCAACACATGGATATTATGCCATTACAATTAGGACTCCTTCTTTTCCTCTTCCTCCTCCTCTTCCTCCTCCTCCTCATACTACTACTACTACCACCACCATCACCATTACTACTAGCTAGTTAGCTAGTTTTTTTAAACCCTTACCTTCTGTATTAGAATCAATACTGTGTATTGGCTCTAAGGCAAAAGAGTGGTAAAGGCTAGGCATGTATGGGGGTCAAGTGACTTGCCCAGGGTCACACAGCTGGGAAGTGTCTGAACCCAGGCCCTCCCATCTCTTGGCCTGGCTCTCCATCCACTGAGCTACCCAGCTGCCCCTAGCTAGCTAGTTTTTATGTGGCACTTTAAATCTTTTCTTATTTGATACATAAAACAACTCTGGGATGGAGGTGCTTTATTATATCCATTTAAAGATGAGGAAACTGAGTAGATGAATGACTTTTCTAGGGTCATACATTTCCAGGTCATAGGAAGTATCTGAGGCTTGATTCAAACTGTAGTTTTTTTTGACATCTAGTCCAGTTTTCTATCCACTATGTCACTTAGCTACAGAGTGGTATATGTCTTGTGCCATTTTTTTCATTTGTCCTTCTGATTCCAATACTTAAATACGAGTCACACTGTTCTCTCTATTTTGTTCCTCTGGGCTGTGAACAACTCTGCACTGCATACAGGAGACAATTTATCTTGCATGAAATTTATTCTAGGAGGGCAAATCTGAGGTCATTTGAAACCAGGAACTATGAGACAGGCTAGAAATTTTCACAGAATGCAAGTGCCTGATGGGTTAGACTTTAGAAATCATACAAATCACACTCTTCATTTTACTGAGGATAAAACTAAAATAAACTCAGAGATGAAAAGTGATTTGTTTGAGGTCACGTGTCTAGTGAATAGTAGAGCCAGAACTTGAACTCAGGCCTTTGGAATTCAAGATCAGTATTCTATATCTATTTTCTATACTATGCTGCTATGAGTTTTTTTTTGGGGGGGAGACTAGTAGAATTATGTTTGACAGTAGGATAGAGACGTGAAATAGTTATAGAGATTTTCCTTGAGTTGTTACATGATTGTTCAGGAGAGAGAGCCTTTATTCTGGAGTCAGAGGACCTGGGTTTGGTTAACATTTAGTACCTGTGTAATGTTGAACAAACCACATAACCCACCAGTGCCTCAGTTTACCTTTCTGGAAAATGAGGGGATTGAATCCAATGGCCTCTAAAGTCCCTGTCTAGCTCTGTATTGATATATATAGATATGTCTATATCTATATCTATATCTATATCTATATCTATATCTATATCTATATCTATATCTATATCTATATCTATATCTATATCTATACCTATACCTATATCTATACCTATACCTATACCTATATCTATCTATCTATCTATATATCTAGCTCTATATCAAAACAAATACCCACATAGAGGTTTTAAATTATAGGGGTCTTCTACCTGGAGTCTAGCCTAGGCTGGTAAGCAATTCATCTGCTTTAGAGAGATTGGAGATGACCAGGAAGAACTAAAAATGTTCTTTTAATCTTCAAATGTTCCTATAACACTATAGTTAGATATTTCCCTTGTCCATAACATACTCTCTTATACTTAGAATATATATCTATATATCATATCTCTCCAGTAGAATGCAAATTTCCTGTGGTATGGTGTTGTATTTATCTTTGTATTACCAAAGCTAAACACATTTATTGTTGCTCAGTTGTTTTAGTTATGTGTGACACGTTGTGACCCCATTTGGAGTTTTCTTGGTAAAGATAGTGGAGTGCTTTGATATTTTCTTCAGACAAACAGGGTTAAGTGACTTGCCTAGAGCCATACAGCTACTCAGTGTCTGAGGCCAGATTTTAACTCCAGTCTTCTGGACTCCAGGCCCAGAGTTCTAGCTACTATGACACTGAGCTGCACTTAAGCACATAGTAAGCATTAAATAAATGTTTGATTGGTTTGGGATGATTTAGCCCCTGTAGAGCCAAAGTATGTTCTAGCCTTAAATCCCTTCTTGAAAGTGGAATAGGATTAATTTAAGACAGGGAAAGAACAGGCGTTTCTGCCACTCATTAAGCTTGGTTGGTTAGGAGTAAGAGTCTCTGAAGAAATTGTCTTCATGACTGAGGTGATCTGACTCTTCCAAGACAGGAAGCTTCTGTAGACATAGCATCCATGTTCTCTCTAAGCTGTCTCTCATGAATATAATGTTTCCCCTACTTCCCTCTTCTCCCCACATGCCCAAATGCCAGTGGTGAGGACAATGATTGTTGACCTGCTTGGTTACTGGAAAGCCCCAGGCTAAGAGATTCAGTGTCCCTTAAGGAGGTGGAATCTGTGAGTCTTAGATCTTAGAACTTCAGAAGCAGAAGAGACTTTAGAGATCATCTAGTGTAAATTCCTCATTGAATAGAGAGAGGAACTAAGGATTAGAGAGATTAATTAAATTTCCTCAGTCACAAAGCTTATAAAATGTTGCATGGGGACTCTGTTTTTTACTTCAAGTAAAGTGTGATTCTCATTATATCTCACTGTGTCTGCTATATCTGAGAAAGACATTCATATTGTCTCCTCAGCTAATCAATAGTAGAGAGAGATTACAGATAGCATGGAATAGTGGATGGAGGGCTGACTTTGGAAGAGGGCCAATCACTTAGCTTTCCAGGGTCCCAGAGAATTCCACAAAACAATAAATTATAGATAGGTTGCCAGTCTTTATCAGTGAAGGAAATTTCTATATCAGGGAGTTATGGACACTGAAAATAAAACTGGACAAAACAAACCAATCTTAAGATTTAGAATGAGAAGGCATATTAGGTATAATAGATTCCAACCTTCTCCTTTTACTAATGAGGCATCTTGAGGCCCAGAGAGGAAAGTGACTTGACCAGAGTCAAATAGGTGGCAAGTATAAGAGCTGGGATTATAACATGGGTCTTCTGACTCTGAATCCAATATTTTTCACATGATCATGAAGGACTAGGTTTAAATGTCATTGAAGCTCTAACATGGCATTTGTAAATTTCATAGATCACCCCAAACTGAGAGACTATGATAAAAGAAATTCTGGTTTAGTTTTGCACTTTAGTGTCCCTATATGGCCTTCTTCATATTCATCTGTTTCTTTTCACCAGCCAAAAGGACACCTGATAAATTATCAGTGGCAATGATTAATCTCTTGGTAGCGCTGGATACTCTCTGCAACTTTTACATAAAAAAGATTTTTTTTAGGGAAAAGAAGATTTACTTTTTAACTGCCTGTTAGAAAGTGGGATATGTAAGTGAGACCAGCCTAAGGCAGCAAAATCTGCTCTGGTTGGCAAAAAAACCACATCTTATTTCCATAGTTGTCCCTTCTGCTCTATCTCTGTGATATTTCACCATTGATGTGGGCTGCCATGCAATAAAATCTAGAATGTAGAATTGTTATGCAACCTGAATAAATTCTCTTGTTCTGAGAGATGCTACTAATGGAAAAGCAGGACAGAGAAATCATGGAGGGGGGTAGTGTTTCCTGGGCATCTCAAATGTAGTCCATTGAGATCTATGTACATATTAACACGGGATTGTGCCTGGCCCTGGTAGATGGATGACTCTCAGCACTGCAGCAGGCACAAGAATATTATGAAATACTGGAGAAGGAAAGGAACTTTAGGCCATGCTAGCGGTGACTTAATGAATTCAATCTCTATTCAAGAACATTGCTAGCCTAGCAAACCTCAGCTCTGCATCTTATAGCAACTTTTTCAGCACTGGACAGCTCCCAGTTCAGCTCAGTCACATTTGGCAGTCAGGGTACCTATGGTATCTTGTAGATAAAATACTAGACTGGATAGAATGTTAGCTATCTGAGTCCCTAATTAACTCTTTATGTGACACTGACTTAGTATGTCATGTAGCCCTTCCGTGCTGCTTCTATGATTATAGTTAACTTTGGGATTGGGAGCCTCATAGCCTTGGACCCAAAGAGGGATAGTATTTCCTAGAATCCACATCCATACCCCAGACTTGAAGTACAGACAGATTGATATGAACAGGAGAGAGATATAGCATTTCATCTAGGCTGCAATGATCAGTTCTCTTACCAGGATATGGGTTTATCCATTGCCTAAACACTGGAGAAAATCATGTGGATCCCTATTGCTGATAAAAACACATTCTTTAAAGTGTGGAATTTAGATGTACTCATAATCTGGCTCTAACCTATCTCTTCAAACTGATTTTACTTTATTCTCTCTCATGCATTCTATGTTCTAGGCAAGTTGGCCTATTTGCTGTTCCTCTCACACATAATGCCATTCCTCATTTTCTTGACTTTGCATGGGCTGGTTCATGAACCTGAAATTTTCTCCAAACTTATCTCCAAATTTCAGAGCCCCTATGTACTTTTGAGATTCAGCTCAAGTATTTCCTACAAGACTGATTTCCTGATTCTCCATGCTGTTAGTGCTTCCTCACCCTGAAATAACTTTACATTTACACGTAGTATTTAAAAAAGCCCTGTTCTGTCTTAGAATTGATATTAAGTATTAGCTGTAAGGAAGAAGAGCAGAAAGAGCTAGGAAATGGGCACTAAGTACCTTGCCTAGGCTCACACAGCTCAGAAGTGTTTGAGTCCATATTTGAATGAAGGACCTTCTATTTCCAGGCCTGGTGCTCTATTCACTGAGTCAATTAGCTGTCCCCATGTACATGTAGTATTTTCCTATCTATGTACTTTTTGTTTTTGCTCCTGCTAAGTACCTTGAGAGAAAGGACTATTTTATTGGTATATTTATATAGCCCAGTGCCTGACAGAGTACTGACTTCAACAATTTGAATTGAATTGATTCAATACTTATATGAGGGGGGAGGAAAGGATAATGTCTTTGATTCCTTCAGTTCTTTTCAACTGCCTAGTTGCTCTTGTTTCCTTCAATAAATGTACCTACAGGCTCCCAAAGGCATTCATGGATAGATTTCAAAGTTCTGTAATTTTTTTTCACTCTTTTGATAGCTATTCCAATATAATTGTTGCCCTTTGTCATCTGATAGATTTTATTTTGTCCATTTAAAGACATTATTCCAGACTGTCCAAATAGTCCATTGCATACAGAAAAAGTAAAGAGACCCAGATGGCAGATAGGTGGTTCAGTGGATTGAGAACCTGGCCTGGAGATGGGATATTCTGGGTTCAAATCTGGCCTTGGACACTTCCTAGCTGTGTGACCCTGGACAAGTCACTTAACCCCCACTGATTAGTTATTACTACTCCTCTGCCTGGAACATACTATTGATTCTAAGATGGAAGGTGGTAAGGGTTTTTTAGAAAAAGAAACTCAGGGCTAGTAAA